>NC_084982.1:26445047-26612504 GCF_963691925.1 Scomber scombrus | reverse complement strand
GATAACCCGCCACAACCACTGCCACCCTTTTTCGCCTGCTTGGTACAAAGGGAGAACACAAGTTTGCATAGACTCTTCCTCCTTCCTACAGCTTGCAAAGTCCCACTCCCTGAAAATGATGTACCAAAAACACACCCATCATCGTGTAGGATTGTTGCAAGCTCTTCTCCACGACCTGCCTATTTATGTTCAGTGACTAATATAGCATCTTGACAATTGGCTACAATGTTGTATTATATATATATATTTTTCAGTTCTTTGCAACCTGGCTGATGCAGAAATTCTGATCTGAATTTCAAAGGAAGTGTCACAGGAAATAATTTTCATCACTGTCAATAAGTTTTTTCATTGCTAAACACAACAGAATAAATACACAAAGCGGTAGGTACACAATGGCCTTTCTGTCTCAGCACTTAAAGGTTTTCCTGAAACAAATTTTGTCAGGTAACAGAAGTCTTGGCATGCATGCATCACTGTGTGGAGTAGGGCTGCAACTAACGATTATTATCTGATCATTTTCTCAATAAATCGTTTATTACACGAAATGTTAAAACATTGTGAAAAGAAATGTCATTCACAATTCAACAGAGGCGACAGTGATGTAATTAATTTGCTTGTTTTGTCTGACTTAAATGTTTAGATATACAATTTACTGTCAGATATGACATGGACAAGCAGCAAATAATCACACTTGAGGAGCCATCAAACGTGTGGCATTTTCTTTCTGGAAAAATGACGGAAACGATGAATCAACTACTCTTGCAGCTCTAGTAAGGAGTTCAGTACTCAGACCTCGTATTTGAAGTTTATGTTTTGACTGGTGAATAAATATTTTGCTGTTTCTAACTTTGTATTCTGTGATTTATTTTCATTTAAGAGGGTTCTTACAGGTAAAGGTGTTAAAGGATGAGGCTGCTAAATGTCTGTATTTTTCTTAATGACAATAAACACGGATGTTCTCTAAGACATTTACATTGTTGCTCAAAGTCAAGAGGTTGTTTATATGTAGCACAACAAGCTATAGCTGAAGCTCTAAAAACAGAACCACATTCCTACATATGTTCAGCGGCATCTGCAATACAAGAAACTACTCTCTGGAGACTGAAAGCCTGATCACTGTTATTAGTCTTTGGAGCTGTTTCTTAGTAGATTACCTTAGCCGTTACCTTTGGGGTGAAGGAAAATGTCACCCAGTGCAGCGGTATGACTCACAGACAACACAACATCAAGGAAAAGTGATATGTCATCCTGTAAAGGCATACGATCTGGCTGCCATCTGTTCATCAGTGCAACAAAATGAATGTGGTGGTAATATTTATTTTTTTTAACCCCAATCTGTATCCTGTTTTGGAACTGAATTTGAAACACTTATTGACTTTGTAGTTATTTGATCTATTGCTAGCTTGACATGAAAAGGAAGTGGCACACATTTGATGTTATTTAGTGTGAAATCACATATTAAGATCATACCTTCCATATTTGTAGCAGGCAGGAATTCATTTATTTCCTGACATGGTTTTCTTTGTTGTGAAAATGGCACACGGATCGCTGCAAATATTTGCCAGACACTTAAACTATTTACATTTGCTGTGTTAGCTCTTTCTTGTTGCCAGGTTGAGTCCATTTAAGTAAACAGCCTGAGGAACTGCAGCTTTCTGTTCATCCCCACAAATATTTTCACCTATTCTCTTCACCTTATTGGTTTAGTTCCTATATATAGATTTATTACAGCGTGTATTTATGTACATATATATATAAACACGTGTTCACTGTAACCCATGTCTGGGCATGTGTGGAACCAGCTTTGGCTTCATGACAGCGCAGAGTGCCAGAGTCAGTCAGCAATGTGATTGAGATGGTAACTGACCCTGGTCACTCCTGCTGCCCTTGAGCTGTGTCACAACAGAACTAAATCTGTTCTGGGTGACATACGATGCACCTATACAAATACGGGACTGGTGAAATGCTATGCTGAATTTACAGGTCGCTGGGTGCAAAAATAAATGTTTTTTAGTGTGGACAACTCAATTTGTGACTGGTGTAAAAATCAAGAGTAAAACAGTTTTGACTCACTGTGTGCCAAATACGCTAATTTAAATTTAGTTTTGAAATAGGCACCACTTGATATGGCTGATGTGTGAGTGAGATTTGGAGTTAAGGAACTAAATTGGCATGAGATGTAAATAATTAGTCAGCTAAGCTTCATACACTATTACCAGGGCAAATTTAATAGAGCAGGGTGGGGGTGTAAGAGGTGGCCTAAATGTTAGAGAAGCAAGCTAGTGGCTGGAGGGTCGCCAGCTCAAGCCTCCACACCGGCAGGATAAATCTGGGTAAGGGGAAAGTCCCTCCTTCATCACCACCACCACTGAGGTGCTTTTGAGGAGGACTCTTAACAGATCAAGATTGCGGTTGTACTGGGTAGCTTCCAGGTATAAATATGTAATTTTGTCAATGTGATCAGCATGTTCCTAAAAAACAAACCATTGATCTCAAATAAACTCAACTGAATAAATAAAGGGTTTTAAAAAAAGAAGAGTCAAACTGATTATACTCCTGTGACCACCCAAGTGACTTTAGTACCACCTACATCATAAATGTAGAAATAAACAAATTATTTGTTTTTGTATATCAACAGTTCTTCATGTATTAAATACATGTATGTAACAAAATAAAGATAGAATACATGCCTTTAATAAATTACCAACATTTATATGGCTTTTTATTTGGCAGTAGACTTACTGTATCATCAATCTTATGGTTTTGTTTAATGTACAGGATGGCAGTAGTGTTTCTATTATTGTTTGATCTGCTGCAGTTTATTATTTTATTTTATTATATATAATATTTTTTTGTAGTTGTTTCTTATGTCCTTGGTTATTGATTGTTGCTGCTCATTGACATCTATTTTTGTGACCTGTGTGTTGTGCCTGTCAGTACTAATACAGCAGTGGTTCTCAACCTTTTTGGGATCCTGGACCCCCTGCATATTTATTATCTACCCTGAAGACCCTCCCACCCGATCTGGGGGGGGGGGGGGGTGCAGTTTGATAGAAACAGTAGAAACTGCATTTTAAATTGCATTATGGCATTCATTCACTCTTTGAGGCAAAATAAGAGCTTTCAGTTGTAACTTAGATATACGTAACAAATATGTGTAACAAAACAGAATTTTTATGCAGTAACTTTCAGATATATAAAATTATATAGTAATTTTTATTTAGTTGTGCATTTAATGCTCTATTTTGTGTTTATTTGTGTATTTATTTCATCATATATTTATGTATTTATTTGCTTGTATATCAATGAATAAGCAATTTTACATCCTTCATAACTGAACCCTAGATGCTTTGAATGGTTATTCAGTGCATTGCATTGCAGCCCTGTCTTCCCTGTGTGTGTGTGTGTGTGTGTGTGTGTGTGTGTGTGTGTGTGTGTGTGTGTGTGTGTGTGTGTGTGTGTGTGTGTGTGTGTGTGTGTGTGTGTGTGTGTGTGTGTGTGTGTGCATGTGTGCTTGTGTTGCTGAATGAGACTAGTAAAGTGCTTTCTCAGGTTTTGTGTAAACCCTTACAGTGACAGATTTCAAACAAACCAGGATGAAGCTTTGCACAGCACACAGCTCTGCTTGTCTTTGAATCAATCTATAAGGGAAATTAGCTAATCTGAAAAACCTGAGTTATTATCCTACATGTGGATACTAAATCACTCTCTACAGTGCAGGTTTGATGCTCCTTAAAACCCTATTATACCTTTACTTCTGAGTAACCTGATGCATGTGGATAACCAACACAGCTTTACAGGTTCAGGCCTAAAATCCGTCAAGGCGATGTTGTGAAACAGCTGGGAGAGCGCTTTGATGTGAGGACACGAGGTCATACTATATTTCCAGAATAGTCTCTGTGGATCCAACAGCAAGGTCTGAACATGCTGATTCAATGAAGAAGGCAGAAGAAGAAGGTTTTTTTAGTTTTTTTATGGTGATGGTTTCCATTGGACTCATGTATCCATGATCTGTATTTTAGCCTCAAAGCAAAGTGACTGCATGCTCTGTTTAACGGTTAAAGGTCATGACTTCAAATAGAGTCCAGCTATAAAAATGGTAACACTAACTGAGCTGTATCACCAAAACTTATGTGGTAGAAATGGCTGTTTTATTTTTTTTTGTTTCACCGGTCACTTATTTACTGCTGTTAGGACCATATGATGCCAAGAATAGTTTGTCCTGTTCAACACAAGTGTTCTGTATTAAATTACAGCTGTTGTTACAAAAATAGTTCCTCAGCACTTAAAGGCAGTCGTGCCTTTGTCGAGTTCATCATAGCTCCATACAAATGGCCTCCACGTTGTAGAAGTCTTTTGTCATTTAAATGTTTGTAGTCTAGCCTGTGTGCTTTGAAGTGGCTGAGATCACTGTTTTGGATTATTCGTATAATCTTCTTTTTCTGTGTCTACTATCGTCTCCAGACAGGTAACAGATTTTCATAAAAACAGGGAAGAAAAAAAATGTTTTTGGTATATCTGAAGGAAAAAAAGAAAACTCTTGAGAGCTTAACTAAGTCAGTGTCTTCGTGTCATTTGCACAGATGTTCACAAAGAGCTAGGGGCTATTTTTGGTGAGGTCATTTTTTCCGGGGGTCAAAGGTGACCTCTGCCTCACATCATAGCACATGCCACTGACGTTATGTCCTAGAGGACTGCAAAGCTCTGGGTTGGTATACAAACACAGTTCTGCTTAAAGTAAGCCACGCATTGAACTGGGTGACCTCTTTCACCACGAAGAGTTTCCGTCATGTTATTTTGTTTAGAAATGGTTTCAAAGAGTAATAACGATGAGCATGTTTGTTTTCAGTCTCCAGAAAGTAGTTCCATGTAAAGCAGATGCCGCTTCACATATGAAAGACTGCAATTCTGTGTACTGAGCTACGCTATCTTGCTTTCCGCATATCACAAACGCTTCACTTTGTACCCAAGTTCTGTTCAAGAGGTTTCCATATGAAGCATAACAAGCTCACAAAGCACTATAAACAGGACTGAATCCCACACACGCACATCTGCTGTACACAGAACTGCTCTTCAGAGACCGCAGACATGATGAGCTGTTTCCATACAAGACTAACGTGACCAAACTTTTCATAATGAAGCAACATGTCACCTGGTGCAGCGGTGTGGCTCATTGACGTGTTTTTAATACACTTTGGACAACAATGCAGCTCCATGACACAAAGGAGTACGATATATCAAGCTTTGAATAAACACACAATACCTTAATAGTGAGATAAATTTATTGATATTTTGGCTGTGCGCTTGAGATTTTTTGACAGTAAGAAAAAATGAGCAAAATCACCAGCTTTATCCTCTAAGTAAATTGAATATCCTTTAATATTAGCAGTACCTTTTTTGCAGTACAGACCTATTCATTTGGCGCCGTTATATTTGTTCATAATGTGTCAGTCAAACACAGCTTCAAGGCAAATTGATGATAAGACACAAATGGAGTGTACACTGCATATCCAATACTTTTTTTTTAAATGCAGCTTGAGTCTGGAAATACTTTTACATATTTGGATGACATAGCTCAGCAGTTCTGGCAGTGTCTGAATCAGGTGGATATAATCTATTCAGCATTTTCATGATAGCTGCAGAAGTTTAACCTAACAGAGAATGCATTGGATAGATGAAGAGGTTACATAATGCAAGGGATGAACCAGTAGGGGGCATCCTTTACTGACAGATTGTGTAAACTCAAAGAGAATGATATGTAACATATTGCTCACTATTACCAGAAACTAAAATGCACCATAGACAAGTTTATAATGCTTTCATCAAAAGCAGCAATATTTGGATAAAGGCAAAAAGGCAGACTTCCTTTTCTCACGTGTTTTGCCCCAACTCGGGGGGGTGTTGTTTAAATTTTCATTAACAGCAGTAAAAGCTCCTTCACATCCACAATGAAAATGTTTCCATGTGGGACGATGAGTCATGGCCATGAGACCAAGAGAAGACTCCAAGAGGATGTGGGAGATGGAACAGAGGACGGTGATGAGAAAAAGAGGGAAGAGGGGAGAAGGGAGGGGGGGATCAGAGAGGGAGGAGGAGGAGGAGAGGAATGGTGCGAGGGGCCAGTAGGAGCCAAGGCAAGAGAAACTGTGGTGTGGGGATGAGAGAGTGAAGGAAACATTGCAGAGGCGTTGCTGTATCGGTGCCAAGTGGACAAATATGTGCTGCAAAGAGGATAAGACTAAAACAAAGATAGAGACTGGAAATTTAATATAGCTTCATTAAAAGTGCATTTTCAAGTATTTTATCATTGAGGTTATGGAATATCAAGAGATTACTGCAGATATAGTATCTTTAAAATTTTATAAACAAACTGGAAACATATGAAGATGAAGATGTCTCTACATTCAGACATCTTCTAAAGCCTTGTGGATTCACAAATCACTCCAGTTTACCCTTGTTGAACATCAAGAAATGTCATGCTTTCTGGTGAAAAAACTTACTACTACTACTACTACTACTGTCATTTTTTTCTTACATACACATAAAAAAGCACTTGAGGATTTCCTAAATCAATGCAGAATGGCCAGGTGCTGCATATGTATCCTCAAACATGCTCATGAGAACCAACACAATTTGATATAAACAGAGAATTAGATGCAGATTTTCACTGCAGCTGTTTTTCAAGCCCTGTGACCTCAGTAGGAGTTCCCAGATAATGGCCACGGGCCATCGTCCTGGAGATTTCCTAATCCACCATTAAAAGTTGAGATATCCAGCAGGACTTGACTTGGCTTAAAAGGTCCTGCTGCCAGCCAAAGCTGAGTGGGTCTTTTATAAGTCCACCATGTACCCTTTATACATGTCCTCCTCTTATGGACGTCACCTTTAGACTTTGTATAATTGCAGAGGAAATTAAATGAGGGAAAAGAATACAGATCAATGGCAGAGTATAGTGAGAATGCACAAGAGCATGTTTTTATTTTATACAGCTTTAAAGTCTGCACTTAGTTGAAATAAAAAACACAAAGTTAAAAATAAATGATCTCTTAACACCAAAAACATTTTTTAAATTAACATTCCTTTGATGTTATGTAATACTTTTGGAAAATATAGGGCTGAGAGAGTGACATGGTCTAAGCACGCAGCAGAGATATCTCTAAAACTATGAAAGCCTCAGCCAGAGGAAAGTACTCTTCTATTTAACCATTAGTTTGTCTTTTTTACCAACCATGATTCCTTAGATCAAAGGAACCTTTATTTTAAGTTCTTTTGAAAACATGAATCAATCCTATTGAAAAGTATTGAATTAAAACTCAGTTATATCTTATTCCTCTATGACATAGAGCTCCGTTGTGCAGGAACTATTAAAAACAGGCTGTCAGTCACACAGCTGCACTTCGTAACACTTTTCTCCATTATCATGAACACATGCACTGCAGTTTATTTTGAGTCAACCACACACACACTGTTAGGCTGCTGAAATACTCACCAGAGCACCAAATGTGTAGCAATTTGTTGATGAAACAGGGACCCAAAAATGCACTTTATTGTTTAAATAACATTTCTGAGCTTTTTTGAGCCACACTAGCAGCATGGTTCTACTGATAGTGATATTGGCCTGTTGATCTAACTCTCTAGATGGACATTTTTATTAGGGATGAATTGTTTCATGTTTTCATGTTTCCTAGAGAATGATTCCTAATGATGTTGGTGACCCTCTAACTTTTCCTCATGCACCACCATGAGGTTGACATTGTGATTTTGCATATATAATAAATTAATGCACAGATGCATAATATATCAATGCATAATATACCATGAAAACTGGCAAAAAAAAACAAACAAACAAACAAACAACTATTAGGACAATTAACATTAATCAATTTACCTGTAAATGAGTCACTGTTAGCAAGCTGGCTAATTTTCCCACAACTGATCATTAATCACGACCTGGTGACCAGCTTTTCTTCTAACACCATCATCTGGTCATAATTGTTATTTGTCTGCAACTTTGAGTAAAACTGCCAAAAATGTGCTTTCTGTGGCTTCTTGAATGTGATGATATGAAGCTTTCTTTGCCATGTATGATAGTAAAATGAATTTCTTTGGCTTTTGGAATGCTTATCAGACCAGACGAAAACATTTTAAGACATTTTATAGTCAAAACAACTAATCAAGAAAACATGCAGCAGATAATTTAATCATGAAAATAATTCGTAGTTGCAGACATACTTCGGTTTTTGACCAAATGCCTGCAAAACTAATTACATTCCCTTCAGCCGTGTTAAGCACAAATGACCGAATGTTAGCATGCTAGCTTTCTAAACTAAAGTGATTAACATGGCAAAGAATAAACCCAGGCGGGGAGCTCCGGTCCTCTGAAATGATGCCAACGCGGAAGTAACTTAAAACTGCATTCTATCAAAAGGCCACCAGGGGGCGACCGTTTTGGATTCAAAAGGACTTCCGTCTCAATACAAGTCAATGGAGAATTCACAAACTTCTCACTTGATTTATAACCTCAATAAACGTTTTCAAAATGTGTTTATGGTCTCAATCGCTAGTTTAAAGCCTTCTTCAATGCAGTATGATGTTTATTTGTGAATTTTTTTTTTCTTATATACAGTCTATGACTAAACCATCAGACTGGTATATTGTATGAAACAATATATTTGTGCTTTGTTCTTGGAGATTTACATATTCAGTAGTGATTGCTGAGGGGTTTATAGGGTTTCTATATACAGTATATTATTTAGAGGCAAGCTAACACTTTGTTTGTATTGGTCTTCATGGGAATTGTTGACAGTAAGAAACCATAAAAGATTCCAGTATTATCTTCTAAGGAGCTCTGAAGGTCTAAAGGAATTATTATAATAAACAAATGCAAAAAGACTCATCAGTGCATTCCTAAGCTTTACCCAATCATATCATATGTCCACGCACTGTAAGTTTCTTTCACTCACCATCTTGGACTGTATAACTTGTCTTCCCAACGGATCGTCCAAAACATCTCATTGTGGTTTGAAGCTGGCCACAGGCTCCGTGTCCCATGTTATTATTTTTCACTTTCTCTGAATTCTCTGGATATTTGAAGGTAGGAGTAAACCAGAAGAGAGTCAGGAAATGGGGCATCAGGTAACATCACACCACCAACACATTTTGTTTTTATTGTTGCCAAACAGCCGGTTATTTTTTGATGTAAGACAGTTGATATTCACTCCTCCGCATTCAGCGTTTTTGCAGGTTGTCACATTTCTACTCTGTCTCTACTCCTCAAGGTTTATTGGGAAAGATGAAGCTGTGGTTCTGCCAGTTTCTAAAGCGTGGGGTTGTAGAGCTGTTTCAGCATTTCCTTGCTCACTAACTGAAGGGTCCACTATGAGGTGCAAAGGCACAAACCCAACTTCTGCTGCAGGAAACTGACTTCAGTGCTATTAGCCTAATCGGTGTGCCACTTTAAATCAGAGCTTTTTATTGGCTGTGCTGAGAGAAATGTTTTTGCAATGTATAGACACACAAATGATGATGAGAAGTAATCAACTGGAATGAAAAGGGAACTATATTGTTCTGTTAGCTTTTCAGCTTAATGTCTTTGAAAAGCGATTTGAAGGCCCAATCTAATACTATGCACAATGAATGAAATGACAACAGAATACCAGATTGGCAATCATATTTTTCCAGCTGGGAGATGGTTGAAATTGTCTTGGGCCATGAGAATTGTAGTTAATGAAATAAGTATGGCAATCACTATGGAGTCTTTCAATTGCAATCTTAAATTCCCATGTCTAGGTTAAAGCACCACAGCTGCACAAGAAAAAAGCATGTTTGAACTTCTGCAGCTTACAGTATGTGCTTTGTTGACATCTTGTTTGAATCACATCTGCATGAATTCATCAGAAAAAAATCAAAACTAAACAATAAACAAAACAATATGGTCTGGGAGGCTGCTTCCACTCACAATGTGTTGCGAGCATTTATTCCTTACATTAGCAAGCGTTCAAATGGCTGTATTAAGAGAGCTGGAGCCGTTCAGCCTTGCCTTCATGTGGTATAGCAATAAAAAAAAATAAAAAACACTTTCCCTTTAGACCACCGCTATAAACGAGACATATGTAAAACATTTGACAGCACACCTTAAAGTGCAAACAAGGTCAGTTATGACTCTTACTATCCCTCATACTTTTTTATATGTGTTGGTTTTATTTTTGTAATATTTTCCTGAAAAGTGATTTTAACCTTCGTGTCGTCCTCCCGGGTCAAATTGACCCCGTCTGTTTTGACTGTTCCTTCTTTCCTCCCTTTCTTCCGTCCGTCTGTCCTTCCTCCCTCCCTCCGTCCTTCTCTCTTTCTTTCCTTCCTCTCTTTCCTCCCTCCATCCCCCTTTCTTCCTTCCTTCTGTCCTTCCTTCTTCCCTCCCTCCTTCTTTCCTTCCCTCATTCCTTCCTTCCTTTCCTCCCTCCCTCCTTCTCTCTTTCTTTTCTCCCCCCTACCTTCCTCCCTTCCTTCGTTCCTCTGTCCTTCTTTCCTTCCTTCCTCCCTTCCTCTTTTTCATTTCTCCCTGTTTCCCTCATTCCTTCTTTCCTCCCTCCCTTCCTCGTTCCTTCTTATTCCCTCCCTTCTACCTTCCTTCTTTCCTTTCCTCCCTTCCTTCCTCCCTCCTTTCCTTCCTTCCTTCCTTCCTCCTTTCCTTCCTCCCTTGACTCGAGGACAACAGGAGGGTTAAACTTAGTTACTTTTTTGACTTATGCACCCGGAGAGCAAATGTCATTCGTGTGAATGGGTACCACCTTTGAGTCTGGTTTGCAGTTGCTATAATAGATGCATAGTTTTTCTAATCCGGACAAGATATCCAGACATGCATGTTAATACTGTGTGTAAAATGTCAAGAATGAATCTCCATAATCACAATGAACAGAATACACTATGCATACACTTAACTAACTCTAAACTCATAGAAGATGCACTATGCAAGCTTGTTGCTTCAGGAAATCCAATAGAGAGAAAAATCTGGACTACAGGCTGATGCTATTAAGAAACAAGTCAACAAAACCACTTCCAGAGGGTGTGCAGACATGTGAGTTCATACCGTTGGCAATCTGGAATTAATATTGTCAAGACAAAAACTTAAACTGACACAGGAAGCTGCTCAAAAGAAAGCTGTTGTTGTTTTCTATGATTTCTGTCCCTCTTTGTTAGCATTATTGTTTCCATTTGTGGAAAATACAATATCCCTAACTAACAGAGGGTACCTAAGGCAGCTTACTGTTGCAGTGTAATTTGTAAAGTCAGTAGCTGTAGCACAAGCTTAATGTGTGTACTGTACCATTATATGAAATCATGATTTAGAGGGCTCTCTGCTCTGCTGTTTATATAATATACAGACTGGGACAATGGGACTAATGGCAATGACGGGACTTGTTATCAGCATTCCCTCCTGTATTCTTTATAAGAAAAAAAAAAAAAAAAGAAAATCCCTTTTCACACTGCTGACTCAGGATGGAAAGAATGTTTTCCTGTCAGACCGGGACTGAGGAGCAGGTTGAACTTAAGTTTTACTGCTGTCTGATGAAAGTACCACAGCAGGGAGTGGAAAAAAACTAAATGGAGATTAGAAAGTGGCAAAAAGATGGTTTTAAACAGCTTTTTAATGCACATTTTTATGTCAGTTTTTTATGTTCTTGACCAAATAATGGTCACAATTTCTAACAGTAAACACAGTGAACAGAACCTTATTTGTTATTCTCATAGTACCAAACACACTCATTTTCTTAAGTATGTGATAAAATTCTCAGCAGGTATTTAAGAACCACTGAACATGAAATTTGATGACCCTTATTAGGTGTCACACACAAGTTTGTTTTTTGTTTTTTTGCTCATCTTTTGGCTGTTTGTGATAGACACAAGGAGCTGACCCAAATGAAAAGCCGCTGACCAAGGCACCATATTAGACAAAAAGATGTTGGAATTAAAATATTTTCCTGCATGGTCATCTTCTACACCACCCAAAATATGAATCATTTATTAAAGATCCCCTCCAGTCATGTGTTGAGTCATATTTAGGTCCTTGCTTGGAATACGTTTTTTCCACAAAAAAGTACCTTGTTAAAAAACCTGAAAACAGCATATTCTCCTTCTCCCTCATATAAAAAGTCTGTTAATATGTAAATATTGTTCATTTCAAAAGTTGAACTACTGGGCTGCTCTTCTACTTCACTGTAAAGTATTCATTCTCATTCTCACCCTACTCTTTGCTCTTTCATTCTCAGTGTTTGTGCACTGTAGGCTTCAAGTTTCAGCGTCACACTTTTGTAATTTGCACACTGGACTACATTTAGCTCCGATGTAGTTGTGATGTCACAAATCCAGCTCATAGGTACACACTTTAACTCAGATTAAAGCTGGGTGCAGAGAAACTTTCCACCCTCAGCAGATGAATGTCAGAAAAACAAACTGCACGTATATCATTCTGCACAGTGACGCTCAAACATCCAAATGAAGGAAAAAGAAGAAAAACACATCTCTGAGTGGAGGGGTCTTTAAATCTTTAACATAATCCATAATCCTTACTGTGAACACCTAATTGTGGAACATTTAATTCTAAAGCCATGGGCCTTAAAATGCTGTTTTAACAACTGTGTCCACATATTTTTTGAGAGCCTAAAAAACAAGTGATTGGTGTAATTATTATTATTGGTGAGATGATTTTGTTATTGATTGTGTGATAAAACTATTCTCCATAATATTCTTTGTAAATATATTTTCTGCCGATGATTCTAACACAGCCTTGCAGACTGATTAGAGATATATCTCTCTCTACTGTATCTCTACACTCCTTCAGCTTCTAAACACTACAATACTGAACATAAGGAAGCGTTTTTGGACATGACAGAGTCTGGGAAATGCTTAACATCATTAAAGTATAATTACAGTTTATTTCAACTTGGGTCTTACAATTGGTTGTTATCACGTTGCACTCAACAGATTAGCCAGATTATCTAAATGACTTCATATGGAGGTAAAACAGAGCGAGTGCACCTGAAATGTTTGTAATAAGTCATTGACCGCACAGAAAAACTGTGAGTGTGCACAACTATTGCAAGTACAATAGGTCTATTAATCGGGATGGATGTTTAAAACAATTATCCTAAAATTGAGCTGTGTGCACACGTATTATAGCGTCTGCAAGGGGTGACTATAGTTTTATCATGACCTATAGAAATTGTGGCTTCTTTGAACTTGAACTTTGAACCATTAGCTGCAATAAATCAGAATTATCTTTTAAATTGTATGTAGTCGGCACCCAAAACTACTTGCCTTCACATATTTACTTGGTCACTAACAATCTATTTGGATTACACAATCACCCTAAAGGGTTTCCAACCTTCTGTAACACTGCTAAGACTGCTCATAAACACTGCGCCATATTGTTTTCTACATTTTCATAGCAAACTCTACACACGCTTTAAGGGTTTCAGGCTGAGACCATCTGTCGCCTTTCAAAGAATCTCAAGAATGCAGATAGAAAAGACTCTTCTTCTCAGAATATGTTTTTGGTCTGATTTTCTCGCTATTCAGATTTAGATTAATTCCTCCTGTAACGTTACCTAAACTGGAGGTCAAGGACTTTGAGGAGTCACAGTCTGTGTTGATAAGCCACTATCTCTTGCCCTCATTGCTAATAGTTTTCAGACTTTGTTTGGGTTAAATGTGCATTAGTGTTTTTTTCTTAGTTTTGTTTTGTTTTTTGCTGGCACAAAGAAGATAGCATATAATCACTGAGTTCTGCTCCGTGTTTATTGTTGGAAGCCTCAATGGGAACTTTAACATTCACAGTTGTACATGAATGTAGAACTCGTTTGTGGAAAGAGACTTCGTAACAGGCTGTTAAAATTATTTCTGAAATTCTGCAGTTAGGTGTGATTCATGGAACATAAACACAATACAATTTGCATAAGTGCACATCATAAACTGCCATAATTGACATGATTGCAAGCAGTTACCACTAATAGATTGTTCTGCATTCATTTACAGATCTCAGGGAAAGCTTGTTGTATGCTCATATAAGCTGGTGATTGGGGGTATTTGGGGTTAGTTTTCTTCAAGGCTTTGGCCTCGGTTTTGTCATGTGTCTTAGCATGCTGCTCTATTATTATTATTATTATGTAATACGATTGACATAATCCAACACAACTCCGGAAATCTGACCAATCTCCAAGATCTCACTGTGTTCTTGACGCTTTGCAGTACAACCGCAGCAACAACCCAATGCATGACAGCAACATATCTTATTGCATCTTTGGTAATATTTTATTTTACCTTCATTTTATACAAATTTCCTGGGAGTCATTTGCAGGTTTTTAACAGGTAATTTGTTTACAGAAAGGACGGTGTAATTTGGTACAATGTATAAAAGAAAAAATGGGAAAAAAGCTTAGTAGGTTGAGTTGTTGTTTCATATTTGGTTGTTAATTTACAAATAATCTTAATAAATTTGATTCCTATCAATTCTTTAACGGGCAGAAAATACTTTTCAATGTGCAGTTTTGTGTGTCATGTATAATAAGATTTCTAACAAACATTTTGTTAATGTTTTATTTTACAGATCCTTTACTTTCCTACTAATTTCCAGGACAATGGTTTTTTTTAATTTCCTGAAAGTAGCTGATGTGTAAATGTTCATTTTTAGGACATTTATGGGATATTTCCATTACAGGGACATTTAGTGTTTTACACATATTTGTTTGGACAATCCTGGACGAACTGGGACATCTGGTCACTGTATCCTAGAGGAATTCTGTAAAAAAACAACAACTATATATTGATAATATATTTAAATTTATATGCATATATCTGTACATACATATATCTTACACGAATACAATATTGCCAGGACACAACAGCAGGACCCTAAAACTGAAGCAGCTAAGTGGAATTCAGCCATCATTAATTTCATCATTCAGACCTGTGCCTACTACACATCAAAGTGTGTTCTGTGAGAAAGTCCTGTTGTACCAGGGCTACTTTTTTCCATTAAATCGAGAGAAACCAGTGTTGTGAAATGTCTTTTAGTTTTGTAGACCTATGTGTGTGTGTTGACAGAGACTGGAGGGTCAGCACTGATATCACACATGTGTGGACAATTCAGACTTGTAATTAGTCACTGATGCAAAACACCTGGAAGATGCCAGTTGGGAGAAAGTTGGGAACATGTCGCACTACACCAAGACTTTATGAAAAGGTAAATTACTTGATTTGTTGTTTTGGTCTGTGTAACAACTTGGAACCATCCCATCGACCCTTTTGACCGTAAAATAAAACCTGAAGCTACATCTAGCAGAAGCCCTAAGAGGCACGATATCCTATCATCACTGCCAGCCTCAGAGGATTTGAAGTAAATAAAACACTTTCCCCCACTCCAACAGAAGACATTAACGAGGGATAACCATCATCATGAAACTTGCAATATTTAAGTGGAAGGTCAGCTTGTCCCGCAGTACTCTGTAGTAACATTTTGTACAGTAAAACCAGTGTTGTGCAATAAGCTGTAAATACCAGTTTGGATTCAAACCTTAATTAGGTGTCACACAATGTCAGTATTTGCTATGCCAACATAGGACCCTGTTGAACCTGCAGTCACCACAAGATTCATTGCTGGGGGAACATTTAAAACATTTTAGAGGACTAAAAGGGGGGATCCAGGAGTTATGTAATTCCTACTCCTTCTGTTCCCTCAGATCTTTTTGCCCTTTCATGTTAGATATTTATCTTGGCAGGCTACAACATGCAACAGTCCAGCGGGGTTTATGGACTGTGTGCTCAGCATTTAGCCTGACCATGAATGGGCAATAACAATGTTAGGTGAGTCCACACAATGCCTGGTTTGGGCCAAAAGAGACAGAGGGCAAGGGAAGAGATGAGTCTGCTGGTGGTTTCCACTGTGACTCAGGAGCTGCAGATAGTGGGAGCGTATTTACAGCCCTGCTGCTCAATGTGAAAGTCATTACAGGCCCTTGACTTTTATGGCTCTTGTGGAAAGATGCAGAGCCAGCGGTATGAGTCATCGATGGGACGACAGCATGTGTGCTGCTACAGCAGTAAAAAATCCGTAGTCTTTCCCCCACCCCTTTCTTTTGGCCCCATGCAATAGAAAGCTACCAGGGATGGAGCAGAGCTCCCACGCTCTTAGTTTAATCTTGCCAAGTTCATCAATTGGAAAGTAGTCAAGCAAACCGTGACTACATGATCATTCACCAGGAGGATCACTTCAGCTACAAGACCCTATTAAATGATCTTTCACATGTGTTTCCCCGGATCAAAACACAGTTTCAACCTCCAATTATTTCACTCATATACAGAAAAGTCGATTCAGAGGAAACCACTGCTCATTGATTTTCAATTTTTCTCCAGACTTGTTCTGAAAAACCACACAGTTTGTCAGTTGCAGTTTGTGGCAGAAAGCTCAGTAACGGTCTTTCCTCTAACAATGTTTACACTGGCACTAACATGGCCCTATATGAATCATCAGCTTGTGGAAACACAATCACTGGTTTGGTAATGGCACCATATGGTTGTGCCAAAGGACCCTGTTCAGTAAGATGGAA
Organism: Scomber scombrus; assembly: GCF_963691925.1. Taxonomy (NCBI): domain Eukaryota; kingdom Metazoa; phylum Chordata; class Actinopteri; order Scombriformes; family Scombridae; genus Scomber; species Scomber scombrus. Next base: position 26,595,903 of record NC_084982.1, on the reverse strand, counting down.
GCGATGAGAGTCCCTCTCGTCTTTATGGCTCCAGATAATTTTACGTTGTCACAGAGCGGATAAGAAAATGTTGCACATAAGGTTGAAATCATTTCTGTTTATTAGAAAGAAGATAATATAAAGGCTTTCAGTGGCAGGGGAAAAGAATAGCTTTCCAGTTGAAGATCTAAGTTTTGCAACCACAGCAGAGTTTAAGCCTGCTTTCATTTTGCATTAACTGTGCAAACATGTTTCAGGTCAGCAACTGGAATACAAAAGCTTGTATTTGATTGCTTGTAAAGAATACTTTCTATTACTTATGCAGGTGTCTGCAAGCATTCATTAAAATGCAAGTGTTGATTTTGGCAATTTGGCAATATCTTGAACAAAATGTGTGCATATTATAAGCTTATTTTCTTAACTTGCCTTTAGGGCTGGGAAATATATCAATTTTTAATATACACTGATTTAAGATTAATTCAAATTTTTGTGTTTGCATGATGTGTAAAATGTCTAAATTGTCCAAATTGATTTATTACAATAAGCACAAAAAGGTTTTTAGTTAAAAGGTAACATTGATGGTAGCTGGCTACATTAGTGGTTTTAAGTCCCAACAGTCCTGTAAATTGTGATGTGATAACAGATTGTCCCTCCCTGCCAGTTAACTAATGCTAGCTAGTCTGCAAATATCTGGCTGATGTCACACAAACACACAAACAGCAGATCAATTACTGAGCAGACCTTTCTGCTTTGTCTGTGCTGAAACTGATTATTAAACTAGATGCCCCTTGGCTGCAGCATCTGGTACTGACAGTCAACAGCGGTGTGGGATAACCTGTATTTAATGTGTAATGATGACAATCTTGCAGGTGGTGCAGGTCTTTTAGTGTTCTTAGTCAATTGTCTTTAAAAAAAGATAAAACGCTGTCCCTGCTGGCTAATTAAGTGAAACCATGCATGTTAAGATGATTGGTCCAGATTATCCAGAGACAGCCCAGACAATAGATGCAACACATTCCTGTATCCACATATGTCCAAATGTTGATAGAGAAAGATTTGAAAAAGGGGAAAAAGAGCCAAAGAGGAATTGTTCTTTTTAAATAAATAGTAGTCAAAGTAATAGCCATAGGCACATGAAGAAAATAAGTGCAAAGGAAGCAGGATTTAGTTTGGATGAAAAAGGAGGTGAGAAGGATTCCTGATCTTTCGCATGCACTTCATGACCCATTCATCAGAAACCAAAATAATGATTTGCACTGCTCAATGGTGCTGAGGCTGAGGTTATTTGTTTTAATTCATATTCTGCTGGGTGGTTGCATGTTGGAATCCAGAGGTTGGTTTGCATTGGCATGGGCTGAATGCCTCGGCAGTGTACCACAGTGAGTTGCTGTTAGTCATTTTTTGCTCAGTGCGGAAATTATGACACAGAATTGCCAGTCGCTGGGGCCCTGATTTCTGTTGTTTGTGTTTTTTTTACTGTCTTTGTTCAGCTACTCTACTTTTTAACTTCTATATAGAATAGTCACAGCCAACAAATCTGAAAATGGTGAGTCTATTAAAGTAAGGCATAAGTGTGTCTACTGCGTTTTACAACTTGCCAACTTTGACCCAAAAAAGCCTGCAAAGACTCCTTGAATGAGTTTGCCAATATATTTGCTAAAGTGACAATCCCACATGATTGTGCCATTGCACAAATATTTCACTGCTGAGTGAAGTCACATTGCATTACAGCAAGACTTGAGTCAGTGTTTTTGTTAGAGGTCCCAGCAACCAATTTAGACCAATCATAAGCCTTTGAATCTGATCTTTACGGAAGAATATATCCAGGACAGTTTCCTGAAAAACTGCAAAACTGCAAAATGGTATTGGATTCTCTCTATTTTGCCCAAGACAGTATTGGTTTTTGGAGCAGTGTTGACTGCATCAGTTGGTAATTAGCATACTTAATCAATTTGCATAGTTTAATGTACCATCCAATCTCACAATGAAGACAAGGAATGTTTTGATCAATTCTATCTCTGTACTGAGTGTATAAGGCTGGGTTAACAATGCGTACATGTGATGAAAGCTATTACATTCACTGGCAAGTTATACACAGCTGTTGAAATCTTTAACACATCTGCCCAAAAGTCCCACCCACAGAGAGGCAGAGAGAAGTGGTGTAAATATATCAAGTGTCACCACCAACTGAGAGCTGTATACTAATTTTGGATTTGGATAATTACCCTCTCATGTAATGTGAGTTATGTGTTATAACACACATTAACTGTATGTGATGTGGGACACTTAGACCATTGAAACCACATTTAGTAAAGGCTTGACTGCCAAATTACTCAAAACCAAAATTACCAAATCAGATTTGAGGGTTTTTTAATGTTTAATTATTTAATCATGCGTAGTGACAGGCAATATGTGATAAATCTATCTATTTGCTTGTCATGGTTATATATACATGGCCACCCAATCATCCCACACATTTGTTTTGTTAATTGAATTAAGGGTGAAATGAAATACTGCATATGGGGAGAATTCTGTATCCTTATGCAAAATATAAGCAGCTGTGTACACCTGTTATACTGAATATAAGAGTATTGTAACACGAGCATAGATACATACAAACATACATACATAGCACTGTCCATGTACATTATAACTACTAAGAATTATAATAACTATTTTAAAAAGGTTTTTTTTTGCTCCTCTAGTCCTTAAAGCCTTTCATTTCTCATCATTGGTCCTTTTCTTCCCCCATTCCTCCCTCCCTCCTTCCCTTCCTCCAACCTGGATGGCACATGTGATGAAAGTTACTACATTAAGAAAACCCAAAAATAACAGAACTATAATACACATACATTGAAAAGACAAAAGTGATTGTTTAACGTGTGATTCCAAACCAATTGGTTGATCTATATTTTGGAACCTGGCTGCAGGGATTTGTTCCCATTTAGCCACAAAAGCATCAGTTCAACAGTCCAAGCATCAGCTAACCACTAATGCTGTCAACCAGAGTCCTGCACGGGTTCAGGTACTTGCAGCCGGTACTGTCAGACTCTGTATTTTATGTTGTATTGTACACTTCCTGTTTTATTTTGAAAGTCAAGTCTTCCCCTGTGTTGTCAGTTTTACTTCCCCTCTTTGTTCTTTTTCCCGCCTTAGTTGATTACCTATTTGTTTCACCTGTGTCTTGCCTCCCTGTGTATAAAACCCTGCCCCACCATGTCTTCCTTGCCAGATTGTCTTTGTTACCCAGTGTACTTGCTTTCTCGCTTTATTCCTGTTTGTGCTCTGTGTAAAGACCGGTTTGTTTTTTGACCTTGGATTTCTGCCTGCTCCTTGCCTGTTTCAGTTGCCTGATTTCTGCTAGCCCTTTTTGTGTATAACCACCTGCCTCCACTCGGATTAAAGAACTTGCCTTACTGGACTTGTATCTCTGCCTCGCTTTCCCTTCTTGCAACTGGGTCCACACTCACCTGCCTTTACAGGTACGGGTGAAAAATACCCATACTGTGTAATTTGTGCAACATTTAAGCATTTTTGGGGGCATTTTTGCCTTTATTAGTAAGTTAGTGGCAGAGATGTCAACAGCAAAGATAAATTGATATGACATGCAACATAGGTCCCTTGCTGGATTCGAACCAGGGACGCTGCATATATATGGCATGCGCTGTAACCACTCAGCTAAGAGGGAACTCACACTTTTTAAAATGTAATTTTTGGAATCGTAAAAATAGAAATTAGAATCATAATAGAATCAAATTTAACCCTAACCCTTAGTAACACATCCACAACAATGTGCCCACAATTCAAGTTGATAAAAGCCTTTTTAAATCATGTAGTTTATTCGTGACTGCGTCCTCCCAGAACTTTCTGCTTCATTTAAATAATAATATTGGCTTACACTGCAGTCATTAAAATGGATCCTGAAGAATTTAGAAATAGAATAGCAAGTGGAGTTTTTTTTAATCCGATGTAGTAGACTGATTTTAATTAGCGTACGGATCGTGTTTCGGTTTTCTTTAAAATGGGTCAAGTCAGTGTGGAATTTAATTAGTGTTGCTGTCGGATGACGGGTCAGGTGCTGTTTTAAGCATAGCTGGTATGGGTGGGTGCAGGTTTACAGAACGGGACCTGCAGAACTCTGCTGTCAGCCACTGATTTGTCTACATTTAACACCAACTCAAGCTGAGTCTAATGGGACTGAACAAAATCAACGCAGACTGCAGGAATTCAATGGCTTGTACGACTGGAGGGAATGAGCAATAGATAAATGTATAATCTACATATATTCATACAGAGAACAGCAGCGGTCCTAGTATGGAACCCTGGGTCACACCCTTTGAGACAGGGAGGACAGAAGAGGAAGACTCATTGTGTTTTAGCTGACATGTCATTTGAAAACCAATTTACAGCAAGGATTGATTGGTCTTTTAATCTATATTTGTAGAGGTGAGCTTTTTTTTTTTTTTTTATAATATTACCAAAATCATCATGAAAGTATTTCTAAAGTTCCTGTTTTTGTCATGAAAAAAAGCTTGCTCACAAAAATGCTTAAAATCTAATTTAAGAACAATTTGTTGTCTTGATTTTGGGAGCTTTGCTTATCTGACTATATAACACTCGTATTATTCACAAAAATACCAATATCTGAATATTTATCAGGAGAATTTATTCATCTAAAATATAATCGTTAACATTAAGACATTGAGATTACAAAGGTACTTTATTTGTCACAAATACACTTGTACAGTGACATTCAGTCTCTGCGTTTAACCCATCTTAGTATTCGGAGCAGTGTGCCACTGTGCAGCACCTGGGGACCAAACTCCAGTTCTATGTCAGCGCCTTGGTCAAGGTTAGTGACAGGAGAATTAACCTATCATACATGTTTTTTGACAATGGGAAACTCATGAAAAGCATGGGGAGAACATGCAAAACACAGAACGATTCTGCCAGGTGTCAAACCCAAGACCTTCTTGCTGTGAGGCAACAGTGCTAACCCCCAAGCTAACTTTGGGTAACATGTGTTTTTTTTCTTCCCACCCAGAACAGATCAATAGAGATGAGTTTTTCAAATGTTGTGACTTAAAAGTAAACAATCTGCACTTATAAAGCTTTTTAAAATCATGATTTATGCTGCAATAACTTTTTATTTCAAACTCTGTTTTGCTTGCTGGAAAACTTTACTATGACAGCGGACTGAAGTTGTGATGAAATGGTGAGGTGAAGTGATGAGTATGAGAGGAAATAGAGGGAGTTTATCACAACAGTGATACTATTTCAAACACCCCAGGAGATAAAACATCTGGACGTTTTGCTGGGGTTGGAGAGAGGACATTTCCCCAGGCCTTTTTAAATTCACTGACCAAATCTTCTCCCCTCCATACAATGACAGAGCATGCACATCTCATTTGTTATGTTTATAAATGTCTGAGGTCTGATCTCTGAAGGGAGGTCTGTATCCTTGCTCAAACAACTTGTTCAAATCTTGAACTATATTGGAAATAATTGTAATTGTTGTAGTGACTAAATATTGTGTAATGTTTTAGCTTTTAAAGCTGGCCAAACACATTGATGTTGTAAACAGTAATAATCAGATGTTCAACCCTCTGGACCACCACTGAGTAGTAACATAAATGTGCTGTGACCACTTGATATCAAAAGAAACACAAATGAATACCTCTTTTCAGTGGAAATTTAAATTATAAGCACAAAGTACAAAACAGTTAGTGGTTTGTTAAAGTGGAAATGTGGTCAGTAACTGTGGCTCCATAGACTGAAGGCATAAAGACACCTGGTCATATTTTAAAGCAGTATTTTCCAGTTTGTTGAAATCACAAGTACTTCAAAGTACACTATCCATGTTTGATTAGATATAAAACAAAATACAAAGTTTGATTCTTACAAAGTATTTTATTTATTGCTTAAGGACTCACTACATGCAATGTGTCAGATATTGTAGAACAAAACTCCTACTCAAGTTGTTAAAATCCCCTTATTTCTTGTTACCAAACAATCCTGAGAACATGGCCTCAGAGCCCTCAATGGTAGCTTCAGTCCTGGTTTCTCTCATAAAAAAGTGTTCTCCATTAGTTAATATTGTATAGCCTTTTCAAAAAAACTGCTTGTCTCCTGAAATTCTGCTTTAAACTCTTTGAGCACAACAAGTCATCACTATTTTACAAGTGTTTTCCAGGATTTATTATACTTTCTCCCAGTATTTACTTACTGTCAGCAATCACACTGGTGATATTTGACTTGCAAGGATAAAAAATCATGCAAATGCACCGTTAGTTTTGGTTTCTGTGTGGCTCGACAATTTAAGTCGGAGAGGAGGTGCAAGTGCAGCCTGGCCTTCAGGTCACAAGATTAGGAAAATCCATCATCTGGAGGTGAGCAGGTTATATTTCTGTCTAAAATTAAGCTTCTCCGGCTGAGACCTTCATCCACATGCGGAGTGTCACAAAACCACAGGTGGCTGCAATAAACTATTAGAATAATTACCTGACAAGATACACCTGGATGTAGTTTATAATACCAAAAGAAATGAAAGCCAACATTCAGACCAAGAATGTAAGAGAAAAGTCTTCATCTGTCAGAACTAAAGAGATTTAAAAAAAAAGTTAAATAATCATTTATTACAGCTTTTTTCTCTATGCGCATGATTTTTAGATCATTTATTTAAAGTTTACTGCATGTCCTTATTGTGATGATGGGGACATTTCAGAATATAAGAAACAAAAGTCAAAAAAGCTTTCAAACTTTTAAAAATGTCTCAGAAATCTCTTTTTTTAAATAAAATTACACAGCTGAACAAGACACGTTTCGGCAATATGCCTTCTTTAGCGTATAAGAAACATAAATGGTATTGAATGTCTCTGATTTGTTAAGTTTCTCTTGTGTATAGGTGTTTCACGTGTACTTTCTGGGATAATCATCAAAATGAGATGCTCTGCTTACAAGGAAATGTGACTTCATCATGAGGTACATGAAGTAACAAAATCAAAGGTGACCATCAAATGCATGACCCATGGGCATCTAATGAAGCTTAGTCAAAGTTCAGTCAGGAAGACTCTAAAACATACAGGCATAATTGGTATCTTTCTTGCCTTTTTCAAGCACGCTCATCTATTACCTAGTTTTCTATGTCTATGGGCGTTATCTCAATTGTTGCCAGTCACCTGTCAATCTCAGCAACCAATAGCAAAACACCACACTTCAGCCTTAGCCTATCATCTTGTAGCGGTCCGTTTAAATGTGTCCCTCTCTCTTTGCTTCAGTCCTGTCATACAGCTGTTCCTGCGCCCCACCACCTCCCCATCTCCGCCATTCTCTACAGGATCTGCAGTCCATTTCCCATCTGCCATTTTCTCTTCAGACTCATCAGCAATCACCACCACCAGTGTCCGGACTTCATGGGGGATCTACATATATATGCAACTGTTCAGGGATGATTCCTCATGGAGTTCAAGCACCAAAGACTTTGTCATTTACTAAGATTTTATTCATCATATATTTACAATAAATATCTTTGTATTCACTTGTCTCTCCTGTTTGAAATAATGGATGTACGAGTTTACCAGAGTGAAGATCCTGAAAACATGTATATCATTATTTAACATGAGCATTGAAAACTTTGAAAAACATCACTAACTGTTGTCTGTATTAAATCAGATTCACAAGTGATCATTATATCTGGAAAAGAAATACACATATTTCTTTATACTAAGGAAAATACAATAGAAGGTGGAATGCATTCAGTTTTCAAAGCATGTGGCTTGATATAATTTGTATTTCAGGACACAAAACACTATTAGGAGATAAAATCTAAATTCTCTTCTAGCAAAACATTTTCTAGAAAACGGCAGTACAATTTCTAGTGAACGCTTTCAAGGCATTGACAAAATTGATTGCAATAAGTGAGGTGACAATCTGGATCATTTGACACATGAAAGTGGACTCAATAAAAGGCTAGATTAAGGTGTTTCCTTATAAGCTAAGTTTATTCATTAGTTTTGATACTAATTTGTTGTAAATTAATATTACTGAAATTTGATTTTTTGTTTTGTTTTGGCTGGTTTGATTTAATTTGATTTAACCACTAGATGGTGCTATAATGTGTAAAGCAAACAGGTTATTATACAGGTGACAGAGATGATGGGTTGATTAATGAATGATGTAATTATTCTAAAGGATGCTTTATGTGATGTTTGAAAATGTATATAAAGTGGTTTATTCCATTATTCCTGTTTGGCCCCTCATGAAGGTACAACCTGCAATGTTGGGTCTTAATTCAGTATAATGCTGATTGAATAAAGAAGAAGCTTATGAAACAAGCAAGTCTTTGTGTGGTCCTCCTCCTTCAAGCAGTCAAATCCCACTCCCCATGCTCTCCAAAAAACCATCAATATTTTCCTAAACCATGTTCTTTACTCGAATGCTTCTACTAAGGGTAATGTCACGAACTCGCTCAGAGTCAATTACAAAAAAGGGAATCGCACATGAATAAAGTAAAAAGTGCATTTGTTGTCCAGTTAAGATAAAATAATTTAATAATGTTAGTCAGCTACATCAGTAATTAATGCAATGTGTTGATGAGTGTAGTGTGTGATGCAAAAACCTAACCACACTGACTGGTGTAGTCCTGGGAGGATGGTCAACAATGAGGTGACATAAATATGCTGAGGCATCGACGACGACTCAGTTGTAGTTTCCTGATGTCCTCTCCTGATCCAGGAATCAAACAGGCAGAGGGCAGAAAGAGGCAGCAAGTATATCTTAATAAAGTTTAATACCTTAATCAACTTTTGTAAATATTTTTGTTTTGATACTTGTTTAATGATGCTTTGATGGAATCTCCCACTTACAATGATAACTATTTATGGGGGAATTAAAGGATATATGTGTCCATTTTCTAAAGTCTGTCTAAAATAATACTCACACGCCCATACTGTATGTAAGAGTTTTTGTTCACTGTAATTGTTTCTCCTTTCTATAGCAAAGCAATTTTAAGTGATTTGAGGAAACAGTCCAGTCCTTTTTTCCCCATCAAATCGTATTCTGCCAAAGCGAATTTTAAGGTCTCATCAGTTAAACAAATCAAGTGGGGATCTTCCAGTGTCATAATCCATTTAGTATAAAATTCCCTCTTTGCATTACTTTCCTTCTGCCCTGGCTCAGCAGGCAAAAACAAAGAGGTTACAAAGAGGTAACTTCATTTTAAAAAGACTTTGGCAGATTGACCACAATCGATTTGTCTAACTTACAACTGAACTCCAAAGTGTAATTTTGCAAACAATGAAGTTACAAACAACCAGTGACTCTTTCAATATGCATGTGGGCATGTGACAATTGCAAAAAGACAGACTTAAAACAACTAATCTACAGACAACCAATTACTGTTATTTAAAAAACTAAACACCAAAAAATAACTGACAATTGAATGTAATTTTAGGCAGCAGCTTAATATCAGCTTCTGGTTTTCAATAAATAAAAATGGAGACAAAAAGTAAAGTATCCTCGGGCTGCACTTTAATCCAAAAGAAAAACATTTCAAACACCTTAAAATAAATTAAAGATGATATAAATTGCAATTAGCTACTGGTTTTATGCAATCTTCAGTAACCTATAAGCATATTTTTGTACTTCCTTTCCATCTTTTTGATTCTTGTGTAAAATACTTAATTCAAAACAAGAAAAAAAAAATCAGTTGCTCATGTTTATTAGAAAGTCTAGTTTGTTTTTATTTCCCCAATACCCAGATGAAACAATACATTTCAGTAAAACCAAAAATAAAAACAGCTTGACAAGTACATTCCATTTTTCCATAGCTGGAGCTTGTGTGTTTGAGGCAGTGGATCCAGAAGTGCACTTAATGTTACAATGTTTTTTCTTCTTCTTTTTTTTTTTTACATCAGGACAGCTGGTCACTGTCATTTTAATACACACATTGCCATACAAGACTTGTGTAAACATTGCTGTGGATTCTGTGACATAGTGAAAGATTGATTCCACAGGGATCAAGTGAGTTTAAAAAATATAAAGCCAATGTTGCTATGTGGAATGTAAAAACACAATATAAAAAAAGGTTACTGCATTGAATAATGCCAGTCCTGCATGTACTGATTTATTGCTGATCTCTGTCCAAGATATTCATATATGTTTCTTGCTTAATTATAAAACTGCATTTTTTAAAAATACTCATATGATGGTCCAGGAAACTTGACATAACAAAACTGAATGCACTTAACAACTCCATCTGTAAAACAAACATACTATGTAGCACCAGAAGGTTAAAACAAATCATGCAGCAAATCGTGTTTTGCCTTCCTTCTTGCTGTGAAAAACACTACTTCAAGAATTTGGGGGATAAAGTCTATTTTTGTGGAATCCAGTGCATCCACCATTGCTTTGGTATTGCATCCCTATAGTATGGCCATGTTGGATGTTTCTCCTCAGAATCCCCTGAACAGAGGTAAAAGCTGGCCATCTTTCTAACGTCGTCCTATGTTCTTATTGCAGCGACGACTCCTTGGTTGACGGGTGCTGGTGAGAAACAGAAAAGAAAAAAACTTGGTTAGCCTCTTATGGGATTATGTTTCAAACACTTCAACAACTACTGTAACCTAACAGTGACTGCGCCAAATTATAAATGAATTAACAATCCAGCTGGAACGTTTTTACCAAACAATTAAATTGATGAGATTATTATTTGGAACATGTACCTTGTTTTCCACAAGCCTTTTGACATTGCTCATGTGTGTCAAAGCGATTTTGGTTTCCACCGCAGCCTCCATACCAGAAGCGTGTGCAGCTCTTGCTGGGGGCATCGTAGTGCCACTTGAGGACAAATTTGGCACAAGTTCCTTCCTCCTTGGGAAGCTGGCAAATGTCCACATTTGTAGAAGCCGCTGTGGAGGAAGTGAGAAAGAACAGCAATCAGTAAAAGTATGAAAGCATGTGCAACTTTTTGGCAATGCCATATGCTTGAAGTGATTGTACAGTAAATATATTTAATGCGAGGGTGCAATCAGCAGTAAACATAATTAACATTATACATAATGGCTAGTAATTGAGAGGTGATGAATATTGTTCCAGTATGTGTGTTTTTGTGTTGTGGAATGGAAATCTGTACAATGCCTATAAATATTTCAAGGAAAGAACAAAAGCACTTCCAACCCACAAGTCTTTATTCTTCCATAATCATGACATACAGCAAATTTGGTTTAGAGTACATTTTGTATTACTGTAAGTATCTTGTGCCAATTTTTTTCAGCTCTGATGAGGCACTGACAAATTAAACTTGTTTTGTGTGGGGCACAACAATGAACCAATGAACAAGGCTTTCCATTCTTTTTCTCCATAGTTATGACTTGGCTCACTACTGTGACAAAAGTACAGCTTTCTCATTTTTCCATGCTTCATGTTTAACTTGTTCCGTCAGTCATTTAGATCATCTGAAGGGCAGTGGGGGAGGTGGGCGGCTTTGCAGTTGAATACAAAGGGGCTCGTTGTTTTGCAAATTGAGCACAGTTGGAGGAAATTGAATTATGCAACAGTGATATAATGTGTAACTGGCGATTTGATGTCCAGATATATGTGCAGCATCAGGAGGTGGTTTGAAAAAGTCTGACATAAATTGTGTTTGATGATGTGGACTTGCTTGTTTAAGCTAAACTACAAAGGAAGTGCTTTTTTTCTTTCATATTGGCAAGCATTTGCATATATATACTCACATCAAAGTCAGCTATGCCTTCAAAACAGGGTGTTAGAAGGGAAGGAACAGTAACATTATAGACCTACAGCAATCTGGTGTTATTATTCAAGGTGTAGTGAGTGTTTATCAGATCTCACCAGGAGCTGGGAGGATCTCTATCTGCTCAACCTGCTTTACTCTGCGCTGACGCTCTGCAACTGGCACTGTGGAAACAATCAAATATAAATGTTAAAAGGAGCAGACTTTGACCAACGTGGTGTCAAGTGCAAGGTGGATATAAATGGCCACATGTATTCGCTCAGATGCAATTCTCATTATCTGTCACAAATAATCCAACATTGACAGTTAACTTCTACTTTTAACTTCACAGCAAACTTATTCTTCTGTATGAAGATAGAAGCCGCATTTTCCAAAATCTCATGTAGTCACCTTAAAAGAGATTTTTACTATTTCCTCAATATGTTCTGTCAAGTATAAGCGAACATTTAATTTAGCTTCTATAATTATTCAGTCATTTTTTAAACAACAGTCTTCAGTCTCACAATAAGTAAAATAATGTTTCATCTGAATATGAAATAATAATCTTGTCATCATCATTTTAAAAGACTATTGCTAGCAGGTTGTATCAGTTGTAGTTTACTAGGGTACGGTAATGCTAATGATAAAACTCCAGTAGATTTTTTAATACTTCCAGCTGAGAAACCTGTAAGAGGTTCTTAAATGATGACTACATACATTATATCAGGCTGAAAGGCTGAGGCTGGAGCTACAAGTCGCAGGCTAAAAGTCGTATTTTGTGGACATGTAAAAACAATTTGCATAATTGTTTGTGCATTGCATGTTAGAGCTAGTATTATAGTACAGCATTATGAATGTAAATGTAAGTGAAATGTTATTCAGTCTACCAGTGTGCTTCACTGTTAAATGAAAAAAAGGCTTTCAGGATGACAAATAACCAAATTGTTACTTGCAGATATACTGGCACACTGGTTCCTCTACAAAAAACGCCAGGTTACTTCTGTAAGTAGCTAGTTAGCAAAGCATTATAAACACATAAAAACACTCTTGTGTCTTTGGTTTTGGAAAGGTGTTAAAAAATTCTTATTAAAGCTCCATGCACACCATTTCAGCACGGGGTACGTTCCGAATCTTGACAGGCCTGCTGTGCCTCCTTACAGTTTGTAAGCTACAGTATGATCCGGCAATTGCTGTTAGAGGTTTAGAAAACTGACACTTGCAGGTTTTGTGTCTGAGGTTGAAGCTCATGAAATGCTGGATTAGATTACACTATCACACCAAGCAGTGGTAGATTCCTTCAGTGAGCCTGGCAGCAACAACCACTTACCTGTCCTCATGCAGCGTTTCAAGCAGAGGGCTTCAGTGTCGAACCTATTTTCATTGCCTCCACAACCTCCATACCAGAACTGAGTACAGATCCCGTTCTTTCTGTCAAAGAACCACTTAGCCTGATAGTCTTTGCATGGCATTCCAGGGTCATAGTCAAATGAGCATGGGTCTGCAAATTCATTGACTAGAAAACATGCAAAAACAACAGTAGTGGTGGAGAACAGACAGGGAGAGAAGATGAGTTTGGGTTAAGATTGAATGTACAACTACATGAGGCATACAATAGCTACTGTGTGCTGTTAAAAAGTTGTTGGTAATGACTGCAATCATATGAGAAGCTTAGGGGTGTTCAAAAGGGTCTAGTTGGGTCAAAAGAGTCATAGTTCATTCTCACAGGGAAGAAAATGGCATTCAACATAGCATGACATTCTACAGAGGGCATTATTAGGAGATTGGGCATTAGAAAATTAAAAGTAGTCAGTAGAAAGAAAGAGGTTTAAGTTCCTATAGGTGAATTGAAAATGAGTTAGTTGTAACTATAGCTACTGTTTAATGTTAGTTCATTTTAGTCATCTAGGACTTGTTTGGGCTGTGTGGTCCAGGTTATCTGCATGTGATGACCTCAGAAATCCTTCAAGTTATAGAAAAAACTCAGAAGCCACTGGGGTCTTGGCTGCATTATCTGACATTTCCTTTGTGGGACAACACACTGTAAATTGCAGAGTGCTTGTAAAAGAAATGCTGACACTGGGGTATCAAAATACAGTTTTCCCTGAGTTTATGACTTTTCTAGTAAATGCGACTTTTCTTTTTTTGTTCTTAAAATCATATCTGAATGTTTGTGCAGACGAAGAAGCTTGCCTCTTCACAAAACTTCCTAAATTTGCAGTCAGTACAAATGTTGGGTAATATGTCTTTCACAATAAGTAACAGCTGCAATACATCACTTTAAATTCTCTTCATTGCTTTAATTTTCCAACTAAGCAAGATTAATTTATTCTTACACACAACTTCAATTGTTTCAGTTGTCACAACACATTATAGAAAAAATATAATGGACAAACCTTGACTACTTGAGTTGTAGATTTCGTAAGTTTTCCTAAGTGACCAACACGATATTTGGCAACACTATGTTCTCTGAATTGGACCATGAGGTTTTATCTATATGATTACCATATTGCCTAGGAAACCTAGCCAAACATCTCTATATAGACCATTAGCTTTAACGCACCTGGTAAATGTGGAGAATATATTTAATGGATTTATGCTGATAATTCAAAGATAACACTTTTTGGTTTATTTTGCAGTTTCTTTTACTGTTCTTATATGTGGCTGATGAGGTCAGATGTCAACCGAAATAATATATAAACTATAATAAGCATTATTATTTTAAAAGTAAAAGCACAAGTTAAAGCAAGTATTATATCCATGTTACTCACCAGTCTCTGGTTTGTCCAGTGGTGTTGTATTTACAGTACTGGTACGACGGCTGGATGGCTTATGCACTGCTGTCTCTGTCAAAGTGAAACAAGCATTTATGGAGTGGTTAAAATAATGCAGAGAATCTTGGAAAGTAGTTAAGGCACAATAAATGCATACATTTTTAATTATTATCCTCACACCCCATTCTCCACTGTCCTGACATATGACTTTTCTACCAGGGAGTAAACCACCATATTTAGCATTTTGCAATCTCTTGTGTTATGACACATGTAAAATATTTCTTATTGGTCCTTTAAATAATATATTATAGGATGTTCATAATTCCATATTTTTGTTTGTGGACTTACTGGTAGTGATGATGCCTTTGCGGGTGGAGACAACATGACCATCTGCAGTGTAGGCAGAGACCACAGCGTGATATGACTGACCACTCTTCAAGTTGTCCAGAGAAAGCTCTGTGCCTGACACGTTGGTCTTCAGCACCAGCACGTGGTCATGCAGCCGTGTCACCACCACCTCAAAGTAGACAAAGAGCTTGGGGTCTGGGCTGCTCCAACGCAATTTCAAGCTGCTGGAGGTGATGTTCGAGACGTGTAGCTCTTCTGCGTCTGAGAAAGGTAAGATATGGTGGTGTCAAGGAAGGACAATGTAATTACATGTAAAGAAAATAAAAAATAAAAGCAAAATAAAATGACATGTTTGGAGAAAATAATAGGTCAGTAGCTGTTCGAAATGCCTGTCAGTGGGACTAACATAATGTTACTTTTCATCCACTGTTATATATTCTGTTGTGAAGCTGTAAGTCTGAGGGGAGAGTGAACAGTGGTGCTGATAGCTGATTTGTTGGGTACCAGTGTTATCAGTTGACTATGTATGAATCACAAAAAAAACCCAGAAATAGTTGATAAGACAACCTGCTCTTTTATCCTACGAGGAATACAAATGTATAACCAGATCATTGTAAGGAAATCAAATCTCCACATCAAACATTACTTGGTGTAGTTGAAGTTCATTATAACGCATTCCCGATCTCACCTTTGTGTTTTGTTGGATGAACTGCTTGATGTTTCTCATGATGCTTCTGATGTTTCCTATAAATGCAATAATACATAATGAGTAAAACCATCAGTGTTTTCAACAAATTAACAGTGAACAATAATGTGTTCAAATCACAACACTTACTCCTCTTGGTGTGATGATGTAAATGGGTTTTTTAGTGGCTGGTCACTCTGGAACCACTTGCAGTTTTTGGAGACTTCAGGGGACATGTAGAAAGCATTTTCGACTGAAAAGACAAGCAATACATAACACAATGTCTTACTCACAGGCACATGGTTAAATGTTACGTAAACAAATGTGAACAAAGGCATTAAAACTGAAATCTATTTTTAACTTACTGCTGATGTATTTTGGCAGCAGCTGGCCAAAGGTCTGAATGTGAGTATCGTAAAATTGTGAGAGGCTGTCCAGTCTCTTGAAGAAGACATCTGAAGGCTCACTGGCCATGCTTGACAGGACACGAGCATCCCCAGCACTGACTGTGTCACCCACGCCCATGATGACCAGGAAGTAGCCTCTGCACTTGATCTCAGTGGCAATACGCACCAGCTGCTCTTCTTCCTCTTCCACATTTCCTGTTACAAAGAGCATGAGTACTTTCCGGTCACGTTGGTGAGGCACCTTCTCAAACACCTGTTCCACTGTTGATTGAATAGCCGCTGCCAATGAGCGGCCACCTTCTAGCTGCGGTGTCTTCTCCAGCAGGAATCTGACAATATCCTGAGATGACTGGTGCTCAGTCAAGCCAATATCCACATGGATGGGAGAGCCAGTTTTGTTGTAAAGGAACTCAAAAGGTGCTTGTTGGATCACTGACACTCTGGCATGGTGAACAGATGACTTGGGATTTGAAGACACTTGCAGATGCTCCACTATGTGCGCTATGTAGCGTTTAATCTCAGTGAATACAGTTGGGTATGTAGACTCAGAGCTGTCCATGACAAATGCCATATCGATGTCCACGTCTGTGGTGAAAGACCGCTTATCCCGACTGGTTGTTGGGGGTACATAGTCACATATTTGGTCTGGAGCGCAGATGTCTAGAAAAGGAGAAGACAGAATTTTGATGTAGATATTTTATCATGATTTCTATTATGTCTAAATGGATCAGTCTGAAAACTTTTTTTTCAGAATGCATGAAACTTTCAGGATCGACTGGGGTCATCCATATTTAAGCCATTGTACCAGGGACTTTTTCTATTAACTACGAATTTTTCACAGATATTTTTAAATAGAAACAGCGGTTGTAATACATCAGATCACAGCCACCTGTGAAAAGTACAAAAATTAAAACTCAACTATAATGTCACTGTTACTGCAAAAACATAGAGCTCTTACCGAGGCAGACATGGCAGTTCATAATCTTTTGGAGGACTGAATTGTACTGTGCACCTCCAGGGCTGGGAAGAACAATTACCTGGGCCAGTGCAGTGTTGTTGACCTGGTGTGTAGAAAGTATTTTTTCATTCAATCATGACAGATACGGTAAATATGTCTTTAAAAATATGTGTACTGTATTGTACCCTTTGAGATATGTTATATTTTTACCCGCAATGCTCTGGCAAGTGATGAGTCCTCACGGTTGACTAAGAACAGAGTGGCAATTCCAGAATCATGGAGGCGGAGAGCTGCGTTTGTAACTGCTTGCGTGTCCTTTAGTTCGCTGCCAACAAAGAAGACGGCTACCTTCCTTATGAGGAAACCACTGCGCACCCTCTTGAAGGTGTTCTGGGCCACGAAGCTCATGGCCGAATCCAGTTTGCGCTCCTTGCGGGTCTGCAGGGGCTGCAATCCCTCGATGCGCTGCACCAGGTCACGTTTCTTCATTCTATCAGCGAACCGGACCTCAGTGGTCACTTCGTTGTTGTACAAGGTCAAAGCAACACGAGCTCCTCTTGGACAGTTGCTCTCAGTGATGGTGATATCTCGGACAATACGCAGGACTGTGTCACGCATGTTGTTGAAGATAGGGCGGCCAATACCCTGAGAGGCATCCAGGGCAAAGGCTAGCTCAGTGGGGTAGAGTGGGCATTCCTGCTGACCTAATGGTGAACATACAGAGGATTTAGTTGTCTGTAGAGCAGTGGATGCACATGAACAGTAAATGAACAGTTATATTCTTATTACATTATGACTGTTTTTTATGTACTTACCATAACAGCAAGCTGATGAAGAGAGGGACACAAAACTTGGTGAGATATTTTGTAGCATACAAACACATGACCAGTATTGCTTATCATTTCATCATTTTATTAAATTGTTGATAGACATTGAAATATACTTACGACAGTTGTCTCTGATCTTCTTGACCAGGTCACATTGCTGTGGACAAAGACACATTTTAAGACAAATGTTGAAAGAGACACACAGGCCACAGGCTTGAGCTCTTATGAGCCCTGTTCATCAAATTACAGAAAGATGAATCTATGAGTACATACCACAACACCTGGTCCTCTCGGCCCTTTCTGACCCTGAGGAAACAAAAAGAGATGTGTTAACAGCTGGACAAGACAGGACATATAATAAACTTTGTTTTTTGTAGTCCTGAAATACGATTATTTATGTCAAATGTTGTGCAGTATAATTAATATATAATGTGCTGTGTGTACTAAGTTTGGAATCCATGAAAAGACATCAGCATGAACAGCCCACTCAAGATAGTATATATTGTAAATCATGAATGAACATATTTTGCAATGGTGGCACTTGTCATTTATAAGGAATGCACACTGTTTATAAGATTTTAAGTTGCTTACATTTGGTCCGGAATATCCAACCTCTCCTTTCTGTCCAGATGGACCACTTTCTCCAGAGACACCCTGAAAAGAGTAAATGGTTAGAAAAATATAATTCACTTTGAGAACTATTCAACTGTCAGTAGAACTTCAAGAGACTTTAAAGATTCACTCTCTTCAAAGAATAAACACAGGCAACATTAATGCACATGCTTATTCAACTCACTCACTGCCAAGAATCCACACTATATTTGAACCAAAACATCAAAACCAGTCCTCTAGAGTATCATGCATAACAGGTGTCCAGTGTTGCTCTTGAACAAGCTGAGTGTTTAAGGACTTTGCAAAATTTACAACATACAATCTGCTTTGTAGCATTTAGAATGTACTCACGTTAACCTAAACTAAAATGGGTCTCAAAGCTTACCCTCTGGCCATTATTTCCTTTACGTCCAGGTCCACCCTTGGTGCCGGAGTCACCAGCTGCTCCCTGCAGTGATGGAAGTAAAGACAATCAATTAAAATGAGGATGTAGGTCACTCGTGAACAAAAAAAATATATATATTTGATGATTCTGGGATTCTGACAATTAGCTGCTTTTCCTTGTCTTACAAATAAGTAATTTTTTCTTTTTTTTAATTGTTGTTTTGATATTTATAGAGTTAGTGTTTTCCATTACCTTTAGTCCTGGGAATCCTGGGAAACCTTCATCACCCTGTAGAGAATCCATACATACTTTAAGTATTATTATAGTTGTCCCACTGAATGAGTCTATAACAGTACATGTCTTGAGATTTGTAATAGTGAAAGGATTCATTAATAATTCTATCTTTAAATGAGCCAAAGCCAGGGCAGTCTTCATAATACTATTCAGTAGCATTGAAGGTGTGTGTGTGTGTGTGTGTGTGTGTGTGTGTGTGTGTGTGTGTGTGTGTGTGTGTGTGTGTGTGTGTGTGTGTGTGTGTGTGTGTGTGTGTGTGTGTGTGTGTGTGTGTGTGTGTGTGTGTGTGTGTGTGTGTGTGTGTGTGTGCGCGTGTGTAGTATAGTTTACGTTAACCTTAATTAAAATTCACTTGCCTTTCTTCCATCAGGCCCTGGAATACCAAACCCATCTCTGCCATCTCCACCCTATAAGGAAATGAAGATAAGGTTTCAGGACTCATATGTTTTTCTTCGTAGAGTGTTAATTAACTCAGCTGCATGCACTTTTGGTAGTAAAAGGAAAACAAGAACAACACCCCACTAACACCACCACCACACCATCCCATCTCCCTCTTTGTCCCAACATAATAGTGTTATGTGATACTATGCTTTGGTATGCTTTAAAGACAGAATACATGGGAGAAGGAAATAACAATAAAAAATACCAATGATTTCATTAAACACATCACATATACATTTTCAGATAGCCACAGCCACATAATTCTTGCTTCAAATCATCCATGATGGTGCAATGCAAACAATAGCTTCTTAAGCTTGCAGCCTTAAATCTTAAGCTTCCATCCAATGTCATTCTTTTTCTTAAGAACAACTATCAAGAAGATAATCATCCTTCGTATTATTTTTTATTATTTTTCTCATTTTCACCAGTTTTACAGTATGGTACATGCTTAAAAAAGGGTTTCATTCTTACAGGCTCTCCACGGGGGCCAAGGGGTCCAATAACACCTTTAGGTCCGGGATCTCCTGGCTCTCCCTACAAAGACACAGACATAGCCATATACAGAGAATGAGACAGAGACAGAAATAGTCAAAGCCTCAGAGAGGATGTCAAAGCTTTAAATTAAGAATGGAATATTTCTTGAAGCTATCACGTCAGTCTCAGTAGAGTTAATTAGGATCATATGCTTTTTTTCCCCTTCTTTTTTGCAGTAGATCTCGAGCGGAACCTTGATGTTTTCTTATAGTGCTTTCATGTTTGCTCAAATAGGCTACACATGTGTGCCCAGTAATGTGAGAGATCTAGGCTTAAGCCATTGTGTTTATAAATGAAACACGCCTGTTATGGAAGAACATAAGCCATGGCAAATTTTGTTCCACTCAATACCTTGCGACCAAGACCGCCTCTTCTGCCGTTTTCTCCAGCAGACCCTGGTTTACCTCCAGGACCCTGGAAAACACAACATCAGGACATTAGAAGATATTCCTTTACTCACAGTAAAGAATATTGTTCACATGACTTTCAGCAGGTTAAACCAGTGTGTGCCCCATTGCTACTGCAATGTGTGGTAGGCACAGTGATAAATGTTCTGTTTCTGCTTTGCTTTTTCTTTTCTTTTCTTTACATTGATTTAAAAGTGATGCTTGTTTCACATGTGCTTTGTAAATATACATGACTACACTGAGTTATTATGTGTTAAGTACGTGACAGACAAACAAAAAGATTTAAGAGGTTCACTCACTCTGGGTCCTGGGTTCCCATCTTCTCCTCTGGGTCCGGGTGCACCATTCGGTCCAGCTGGACCCTTGAAAATGACAAACCACACAGAAATGATGAACCAGTGTCTACCAACCCTTGAGTAAAATGAACACACTTTTATAGATGTATAAATAGTCCAGTCACAGTCCAGTCAAAACAATGTGTCATATGGCAACTGCAGCCAAGAAAAGTGTTAACAGTGAATTCTTATGACAGCATTTGGTATGCCGATGTTTTGGCAAGTGTATTTGTAGATTGAATAAACCCTGAAAAGAGTGACAAACTTACTCTTGATCCTCCAATACCAGGTTCTCCTGCTTCACCATCAGCTCCTGGCTTTCCAGCATTTCCCTTCATGAAATGCAAGAAGCAAAATGTTAAAATGACCATAACCACTGCAATAAAAATTAGACACTGAATGTTATCACTTAAAAAAAGCTTACAGCTGTTCCAGGTGGGCCTCTTCTGCCATCATTTCCCTAATGAAGTCAGAGAATAAATAAGTCTAGGTTAATTTAAAAAAACAGTGGAAATTAGTATACAACAGAGATAATGTATACATAGAAAAATATTTTACCCTTCTTCCAGGTTCTCCAGGTGTTCCCTTCTTTCCATCCACACCAGCCTCTCCCTATAATTTCAGAAAAGACATCTCAGTAAAACAAACTATGACAAACATAAACAGCCATGTTGAAATGCCTAAAGCCTCTGGAAATTTGGCTTGCAGTAGTAAAAATACATGATATTAGAGTTGAATGTGAATGAAAATAAACAATTTTAAACATTACAAAACCAAGCTCAAAACAGCTAATTTTGCTGTTGGTGTGGAGCCATGCTTCTAACTCACTGAGCCTCACTTTCATCACAGTAAATATACTACATTCATTATTACATATACATGTAATAGCTAAATATAAGACACAATGAGCAAGAGAGAGCAAGAGAGCAAGAGGCAGAGAAAGAAGCTAACTGCTAAGCTAAAGTAACTAGCAGATCTGAAATGTTTTTTTACATTGTACATTTAAATGTACAGCAGGTAATTAGCCACAGTAATGAAGAATATAGGAAAATTATTTGGGTTAAGATGCAGAAATTTTACTGTATCATTTTACATGGTAAATGTCCAAGCATAACCATGCTCACTTCAAACCCAATATCAGGAAATGTTTACAAAAACTTAAATGATAAATGTATGTGATGAAATATATTTCGAATTTGGATTGAAACTAATTTCTAATTCTTTTTAGATGGTTAATATTATGCACATCAATCCCTGCACTACATACATGTACATACACAAGGCTATTATAGATATGGGTTTCCAGTGTCTTTAAAAGTAATGCTGTGAGATTTTTCTACAGCAATACTATGTGTGAAGAGGGGCATTACCGCTGGACCAGCATCACCAGGGTCTCCTTTAGGTCCTGCTTGGTTGTTATTCGGTCCACTTGTACCCTATAAAACAGAAATTACTTGTTCAAATTCAGTTACAGTCACAAACCCTGAAAAGAATAAATGAAAGAAAGCTGTCTGGCAGCATGTTGTACATGTTGTACATGCTGCCTGGCAGACTGAGGGACAGTTATATACATCTACATTCTCATATACTAAAGGATCACACACCACTATTTACTATTAGCCATTGTTGAAAGGAATGAGTAGTAACTTAGATTAAGAGTAATTTAATTAATCTACTGACATACAAATCTAATCTAAACTGGTAATTTATAACAGGTGATTAGTAACAACCTGCTTCCCTGATTTTATCACTATCATGTACTGATTGTGCATAATAAATACTCAAGTAATGCATAACACCCCTTTATAATCAGTTGAGAACACTCCATGTTTAAACCCACACTAAGTTATTTTTTGGCCACTTGGGGGTTGTAACAAGTTGCAAATGCAACATTAACACAACATCACCTTTTAAGCTCCTTTGTTGAACTTGTTAGCAAATAGTTGCTTATTTCCACATCCAGCAGTCACAAAGCAACATTATCATTCATTTAGAGATGTATTTTTGTTCACCTGGTGAATGTAAGTCCAATATCAACGCTATTTTAGCTTTGTTTCTGATCTATACAAACTCTAAAGGGAAATATCTGCTAAATACTACATTGTGTTCACCAGCTAGTTGGTCTGTTTCACATTTAGTACTGGGCAGTTATTGTACACAGTGGGGTTTAGAGATTTTCTCTGAGGACGGCTATCTGCTGCAACCAAAAACAACACTAAAAGTACACTAAAAAATGAACCACAATAGTAAAGTTGCAATCACAAAGCTGAACAAGGTGGTGAAACTTGCTATTATGCTTTGTAAAGCCATGGGGAGCTGCAGAGTCGCTGCTAATTCTCTGTAGGTTTATCACTATGAGCCATACCTGGTATTACTGACTTCATTTGATACATTGTTATTATTAAAAATATTGACTATAGTCTCTTTAAAGCAATATGTGATTTTATAAAGTACTATTAATTTGGACATTAAATGGCACTATAATCTGTTAAAGAAAACTCACAGGGTCTCCTCGGATTCCTGTATCTCCTATGTCTCCTGCTTGTCCTTTGGCACCTTTAGGACCCTAAAAGCAAATACAATACTGAGTGAGCATTAATCAGCACTAACACAATGACATAAGAATAGGCTGAAAAATGGAAAAGCTAAAATCACTCACCCTTCCGCCAGGGTTTCCTCTTGCTCCTGGGGGTCCAGCCACTCCACCTTTGCCCTGAAAACATTACATGGATACTACTTAAAGCCCAAAATAATGAATGAGCAACAGCATGTTCGTATGTCCTTGCCACATGAAAAAATTGGTGGAACTCACTTGACACACTGCTACTTACAACAAGAATATTTTATGATGTGTTATATTAAAAGTTCATGACTGAATGAGAAAAAGCTAATATAAAACACACTTACCTCTTCTCCGTTGATGCCGTCAAGGCCAATTTCTCCAAGTTCACCCTGCAACATGGTAGCAGTTGGTTAGGTAGTCAGTTCATTAGACACTTTTATCTGATAATAAAGATTTAAAAAAGAGGAAAAAACTCACCTTATCTCCTGAGTATCCACGGGAACCCTGAACAAAGGTAAAGAATAATCTCATATTAAAATAAAATGTCACTAAAGATAATAGACAGGTAATCATATTTTCAACTTAAATTAGCAGATATGGATGAGGTGAATGTTAGAAATAATATAAACGCCTTTACCTTGACACCCCTTTGTCCAGGACATCCCTGGAAACCCTGAGTTCCATTTACACCAGGGGGACCTCTCTCTCCCTGTCATTGCAGGACAAAACAAATATGTTGACAAAATACAACAAAGGATGAAATCAGAAGGAATATGAAAATGTGGAGAGAAAAACAATGAACAAATGAACTGCTGTAGAGAAGACTGTTTACAGCAAGAGCCTGCAGGTCTTTCATAGAAATATGTCAGATTAGGACCACACAAGTAAGCAAGGTAATCAAACTCACAGGTCCACCCTCATCTCCAGGATGCCCTTGGCTTCCTGATAATCCTGGACTGCCCTGAAAGACAAAACAACCAAGTCTTAGCTTCTGTTAACATTTCATTTCTATTAAAAATTAAGGGCTCTGAAAGAAAATGTATTTTATTCTTTTGACTTTGGATACCTTAGGCCCTGAAGTTCCAACTCCCCCTCGGACTCCTCTGGTGCCAGTACATTTGCATGGCACTGCACAGCACTCCCTCTCTGCAATATTGTCCTACATAGCAAAAGAAAACAAACATGAAGTAATTCATTGGAAAAAAGAAGAGTGATGAAAGTGTTCTGTCTGACTAATTATTAACTCACCAGTTCTTCCATCAGCTCATAGTCCAATTCCATGATATTGATTTGTAGGGGTCTTGTGTACCTGAAACCTCGCCCATATCCCAATAATGAAGCCTCCTCAAATTTGGCCACCCGCTCCATTCCGACAAGAATGAAACTGTTCACTCCTGTTT
The DNA here is from genome assembly GCF_963691925.1 of Scomber scombrus. Classification (NCBI taxonomy): domain Eukaryota; kingdom Metazoa; phylum Chordata; class Actinopteri; order Scombriformes; family Scombridae; genus Scomber; species Scomber scombrus. Next base: position 26,571,226 of record NC_084982.1, on the reverse strand, counting down.
AGCAGATATAAGAGTTATGGGAATATATTACTCCTCACAGATTACTTATGGTTATGGCATTAACGTAATTTGTTTAAGGGCAGTTTTTCTACATCATCTCCTTACCTGACAGCCGCAGCTCATCAACTCGCCTTTTCATTTCAACATATGGGGCATCAAAGCCATCAGTCAGATGAATGACAACCTTCATGGGAGAAAAACCATATAGTTTAACACTTCCTCACATTTCCACAAATATTTTCAGTATTTTAAACTGTTTTAGTAACCAACCTTCACAACATTATCCGGTCTGCTTTTGAACCTATTTGTGTAAGCTGCGATGGTCTTGCCATTGAGGACAAAGGGGCCACGATTGCGTAGGGCTTTGAAGCCCTCAAAGAGCTCAGCAGCATTGTCTGTGAATTCCAGCAGGACAGGTTCAGAGGCAGAGTCCAATGCCAGCATGCCTACTTGCACGGTGGGAATCTGGCCTGATGAGCAAGTGATAGCTTCCATCTTGGAAATCCTCCTCAGAATGGCATCCATCTTGCTCTGGAGGCTGGTTTGAGCATTGAAGATATTCTGGGCATTAACATCAAAGCCCACCAAAACCTCTACGCTGCAGGCTGCAAAACAGACCATAGTTATGTGTCAAAAAAATCTGCATTTATTGTGAGTCACATAAAACATCTAAAACTTTTAATTCAGTCACAAATTTAAAAAAACATGTGAAGTTGCTGAGGGAAAAAGTCCATTAGCAAGAAGAAAACATTTGTCTCTTACTTTTAGCAGGTTCTGCCGTACCAACACACAGCTTCCCCTTCACTTCATCATCCAAAGTCTCCAGGATTTGCTCATTCAGCTCTGAAAGCTCCTGAAAGGTGCTTGCCCGAGCCACAGTGGACGACTCGCTTGCTATGTTTTCTAACTCATTCCCAGTGTCACCCACTCCTACAGCAAAGATTCTCACACCAGTATTCCTTAGACCAAGTGCTGCTGTTTTGCTGTCATCAGATGAGCGTCCTCCAGTGATAACCATAAGGATCTGAGGAGTACCCTCATCCTTCCGACTGCCCTTTTCTTTGGTGAAATGAACATTTTGAATGTGGCGAATGGCTGCACCAGTATTGATTCTTCGTCCACCTTTGTAATCCGTTCGGCCAATAGCGCTAACAATATCTTGCCTGTTTTTGTAGGTGTTGAGGTAGAAGACATCAGTCACATCTGTGGCATAATGTGCCAGGCCAATCCTCAGGTTGTCTCTCTCATTGAAAAACAGATCAATCAGGTTGATGATAAATGACATCACTTCATTGAAGTTTTCCCTGCCCAAGTTAATGGAGCCATCCACCAAAAACACTATATCAGCCTTTTTAGGTGGAGGAAGGGATGCTATTACAGAGAAGATGAGACATTGAAGAGGACATGATAGAGAAGGGTGGGAACAAAAAAAACAGAAAATGTGACTCATTAGATACTTAAGACATACTTAGGACAGTTGGTTTAGGGTAAAATCTGTATTTTAGTATCTGTAATATGGTCCAATATTATGCACATTTTGGGCACAACTTACTTGGATCCTCATAGTCTGTGGGAAGTTCATCAGGGATAGTCCCACTCAACCTTGCAATAAACCTTTCCTTGATTGCTGGCAGGCCAGGGAATGTAGGAACCTGAAGGACATCCTCTGAGGTAGTAGAAATCTGGGTTAGCTGCCTTGCGTCAGCACCACCAGCTCCAATACCAATGCAATTGACCCTGGAGCCCTTCAGCAGTGGTCCATAGATAGAAACATCTTGGCGGGAGCGTCCACCTGTGAGAACCACAAGATGCTGGGAGGCCTCAGCCATACGAACACCAGCAGCGGGTTTTAACTCATTCTGTATGACATACTCGATGGCATCAGCCAGATCTGATGACCGGCCACCCCTCTGGCGAAGTCTTTTGATAGCAGAGATAACAGCTGGCTTGTTGTTGTGTGAGTTGAGAGAGAACTCAGTTTTAACTTTGTCTGCATACTGGACAACAGCCACACGCACTTGATCAGGTTGGACATCGAGTTGTTGGACAGTGTTGACGATGAAATCACGGATATGAGCAATACCATCCGGACCTGTATTGTCTGAGCCATCAATTAGGAAAATAATGTCCTTTCTCCCGAGATTTGAGAGATCTGCAAAATAGGCACAAGAGACAGAGAAATATATTGAATTGTGAAATACATAAGAAAAAGTATTTGTTGTTTATGTTTGTTTGTTTTGTTTTGTTTTGTTCTTTCTTTAATTCTGTCAAATAGAATTGAAACCTAGAGCTTTGCAGTGGTGTACAGAAACTTTAACCCCCTCACCACCCATGCACCCTGAATCATGCACTTTAATTTTCAGTTATATGAAGAATGAAAAACAAAGATAGGAACCAAATGATAAACCCTGAGGTGTTCCGTTCTCATTTTAATTTTATTTTCTTTAAGTATAGACTTATGCTTAGTAATTATATGTGACACCAACATATACGTCTTATATTGTTTTTTCAAGTTAGGCTATTAGTAAATGCATTTGCTCATTTTGCATGTCAGTGGTACTATACATGTTCTAGGAGAGGTTTTATGAAAGAAAAAAATGTAAATTGAAAAAATGTTTCTGTCCATATGTTTTAAATGCAGGACAAATGTATTCATATATGAATAGATAGAGGAAATTGTCAGTGTTTGATAGCAAGTCATGATATCATGTTTTTGGAGTTTTTTCCATCCCAAAGGTATGATTTTCGATACTGTAAAAAATAGAGGCAGAATGTAATCACCCCTATGACTACAATGTAGGTTGCAATGGCAAAGTGGGAAGTAGGAAGTGAAGACTGCAGAAGAAGTGACTCAGTGTTTCTAACTTAGCAGAAAACTTTAGCCAAAACATGAGCCATTCATCTCTTATGAGTGAATGAAACTCACTAGACTTTTCTTTGTTTGAGCTTATATTCATGGTGGTCTTCAGTGACTTTGTTCCTAATGACTATTTAGCTGTGTCTCCACTGTGGTACCTGATGAACAGGTAGACAAAGTGTTAATTGTTTTCTCTCAGAAGTTTTGCCTTGTACCTCTACCTATGTGATCATATTCATAACACATTTTCTGCACAACTAGCAGTTTGTGGGTCTGGTTGGTATTGGGTGCTTGACTGACATTTTTTTGCAGGTTGGGTGGTGCGGACTGGCTTTCATAAGGTGTGAATATAAAAAAATATTGCATCACTACAATACTGTATCATACATGCTACAATGACCCCTATCTTCAGCAGCTCAACTTTGAATAATGTTAGGAATGTAGGTGAAGGTATAGAGAAACAGATACCGCCCAATCCCCAAGACACAGGCATGGATGTTGCCTTAAAATGACTGATTGTGTTATGTTTATTGAAAAAAAATAACACATTTGATGATGATTATGAACCAAAAAGTTACAAGGTGCCTATTTGTTGTATGATTTCTAAGTGGATTTACTGATGCTTATACTTTTAGATTATGGGGGTATGGATTGTCACACAAATTGCTCCAAAAACTGTATTCCTTTAGTTCTTGAAGTTAGCTAATGAAAGTGTTTCTTACTTGGTTCCACAGGTGCAGGAACGTAGCTACTGATGATATCAGCGGTGGATATTGTTGTGACTGAATCAATGAGCTTCTGCTCCACACTTGGAAGCTGCTGGAAACTGTCAACTGTATATACAAGTTCAGGCTTCAGGGAAATCTGTCTCAGTTCATTAGGGTCAGCATTCCTTGAGCCAATAGCAAGAGGTGCAATGTAGTTTCTCTTAAGTTGGTCTGCTGGAGTGGATACATCATCTGTAGACTTGCCACCTGTAACTAAAATGAGGAACTGAGGCACACCATCTTCAATGCGGCTTCCTGCTGACCTCTGGTAAATGTTTCTGGAGACCCATTCAAGAGCACGACCTGTGTTTAGACTGTTCCCACCTTTGCTACGGAGTCTCGCCACAGCCTGGCGTACCTCCTCTTTGGTGGAGTGTTGATTCAGAAGAAATTCTAATTTTGCATCATCACTGTACTGTACCACTGAAACTCTGACTTTTTCCAGGCCTACATCCAACTTCTCCACAACTCTTCTTATCATTTCAAGGATTGAAGGGAACTCTCTACGCCCTGCTGTGGTGCCATCAATTAGAAACACGACATCTCTCTTTCCTCCTCCTGTAGTGACTGTTGTGATTACTGTTAAAAAAATGTAAACACAGAAACAAGGTATGAATACTACTGAAATCTCAATATATGAGGACATAAGGTAAACATCCCTATTTAAGCCCATGTACCATATAGGCCCACTTGCAACTGTCACAACATCATTTTTTTCTGTGTGATGTTTCTTTCAATGAAGCTGCTTGTTACATAAATAAACACTTTTCATTGTAATCCAATGAGATTTGTTGACATTCAATTATCGGAGTACGTGTGACATGTGCCTGCTGGTCACAGAAGAAGTTGCAAAAAACTTTTTTTCATTATTTCCAGTCCTGCTTTTGGTAAATACTCATTTGATATCAAAATTTAAAATATTATTTTTTTGAATAAGGCATGTTAGAATATTATCTGAATTATAAATATTGTTTATTTTTAAATTAAAATATGAATTTTAGCATGCCAGCAAAAATACCGTTATGCTGCATCAATACAGTAGCTGCATAGTATGGTTCAATGCAATGACATAAAGCATGATAAGAATCTATAGTTTACATTTTCGTATGCAGTTTATATTATCATACCGCTAAATAGATAATAAATGTGTATGTTTATTTTTTTATTAATATTTGAAGGGGATACTAGCATAAAGAATCATGCTCGAGTCTGAGATGGACATAAATAAGTATAAGTGTAGCTAATTATTTCTCTGCACATTTCATGTTATGTTAGTGCACCATATGTAAATATGTACATTTAGTTGTTTTTTTATTTAATGTGCATAAAATGTCATGCATAAAAAATATCCTGTCCTAACCCTTCCCTTTAAACCCACCTGCTCCCTTTAAGCTCACTTGACTGTGTTTCAAGGGGATTTTCTGCCTTTTGACCTTTGAATCAATTTCATCCCTAATGAATGAGCTCAATTATTCAGATAATTAATACCTATATTTAAATATCAATGATATTGCATAGGTCAGTTCCTTCTGGATATGCATATGTTCTAAACTAACATTAGCCATGGTAGAGACAAAATGAGAACACATAAGTTGAAGAATTGAACAGTACGTTTTTGTCATTCCAAAGGAGACATGTTGTCAGTTTAGCTTCTTCTGTATTGACAACACAGCAAAATGGCCAGTCACACACACAACAATTGAAAAGCTAAGATTTGAATAGACGAAACTTGTTCTATCCAAATCTGTAATTTCTTAGCTCCCAATAGCTATTTAAATATATTGCAACAAATCATGAAGTGGGCTTATTTGGAACACCCAAAGGCTTACAGGGTACATTAGGCCCATGCCAGATGTTTGACATATTTTGAAGAATTTAACAAAAACAACATTACAAATTGGTATAAATCAATTATTGACACTTTAAATGAGAGATTAGACTTTCATTATAATCAAAAGGTTACCACATAAATTGAGGTATTATATATTAAAAATGTCTGAAAAGTGGATTTGGTGGGCTTAATAGGGATGTTTACCCTATAGTATGACTGAGAAATCTAATCATGTAAAGAAAAAGTCATGTATAAAATGTCAATCATGATTTAAACTATTTTAAATTAAGTACTTAGGGTGTGAGAATATGATTAGGTTATAAATCAGTTTGTTAGACATCATTTAATTACGTAAGAGTAAATATAAAATGACATACAATTATGATTATAAATTATGTAAATATATGAGTAAAATTACCATCAATTTCTGGATATACTGGACGCATCCTTGCGATGTCTTCATCCGACATCTCAGTGAGAGTGTTGATTAAGTTTTCCTGTACTGTGTATAGGCCAGGGAGGTCATCTACTCTGAAGGCAAAGTTAGGCACATATGACACCACCTGGAGCTGTTGAGGATTAACATCCCTGGTCCCAATGCTGAAGGGAAGAACTCTAGATTTTTTGAGGGAAGTTGCTGCACCACTGATGTCATCTGTAGAAGACCCACTGGAGACAACGATTAAAAACTGTGGTACACCTTCTTGCTTCCTACTACCTCGTGCTGCTGTCAGAACATCCTGACTGACAAACTCCAAGGCCTGACCCAGGTTCCGTTGTCTTCCTCCCCGGTGCCTCATTTCCTTGACGGCATTCAAAACACCTTGTTTGGTTGTATGTGTGTTCAGATGCATGTCAGCCTGTGCTGAGTCACCATACTGGACCACTCCAATCCGGATCTTATTCTCGCCCACATTGAGACTCTCGACAACACGGCGGATGAACTCCTGGATGATAGGGAATTCCCGTCCAACACCATCAGATCCATCAACAAGGAAGACAACATCCTTCCGGGGACCCTGCGACTCAACTAAAAGAGAAGGAGAAAATATAATATTAACTTCTGTAGAAGAAATTACAGCTGCAATTACACACTGAGATTTGATATCCTATATCAAACATTGGGCTCTTGATATACAACAATGAGTGAAGTCAAATTTGTGGGCTGACGTTGGATGATGATACTCTGTAGTCATTGTTTCCACAGTAAATCCCAGCCTTCAATGATGAGCTAATCATGACACGAATACATAACTTAAATTCAATCCTCTATATTATAACTGCTTGTGTTGGTTTATAGCATATTGTTGTCACTGCAAGCTCTTGTATTTCAAATATTCCATGTACTGTACCTTTGGGCTGCAGCTAATTCTTCGGAAACAAACATTATTTGCAAAGTGTCTCCAAATATATCTGTGGTCCTAGAGTTTAGAATATCCTGCCAATGAAGATAGGTCGAGCGACTCTGTGTATGCAATGCTCCTTTGAATACTTTTTAAACCATCAGCAGAAAACAACACAAACCCAATTCAAAATAAATACTAGGCAAAATGACATCAGGTAGACACAAAATAGTTTCAATACCACACTTCGGGGGGAAATTATCTTACTATGGGATATTGACACATATTTTGGATATGAATATAAAAAAAAATGATCAAAAGACAAAATATGAATTTGATTAGAAAGGACTCATGAACAAGAATAAGATTAAAAGAGAACCAGCGATTGCTGGCAATGGAAAGAATTCAGGTCAAGATGTCTGTAGGAGTTTGTGAGATGAACACCTGTTGCCTTTGTCTTTAAGAATCAAAAATTGACTCAGAATCAAGAATGTCCTTGTCATTCAAAGAGTGCTGATTTTTGAATACAACTGGCTTCATCTTTTCGCGACCACAAGAAGGAAATAATACATGTTCTTACTTTAAAGAAATACAAGTAGAAAATGTATTGCAATACATTTACCAGTGCAACACATTTATGGAAAGAATGGTCTTGACTCAACATGTTAGGTATAGAAAAAGGACAAAAAGTATTACTAAATGAATAGTGAAACATTAGAGGCAGTATCATGACCAGCTAACAGAGAAGAACAACAAACAATATCCTTATGTACTAAGAATTATCAGTGGACATTGTTATCTATATAAAAGTATGCCACATCCTCATTTCAATTGCAAACATAGATCTCCTAACTAAGGCTGAGTGAAGCTGGAAAAATACGGACACTTTTTGTAATGCAATACAGCATTTTCAGATGATGCATTTCAAGAATAAAACATAAGACGTTGCTTTTATTTAAAAATTTGGAAAGGATGCCATTACGCAAAATCAACCATCTCTTGCATTAACGTTGCAATACTAATAACTGACTGATCTCATTAACTTAAAGTGTGGATATTTTGTTGTTTGGATAGTATGTACATAAATGTGTTTGTTCACGATTTTTTACAAATGTTTTATGATATAATTTCTTGTCATTGGTAACAGAATCATCATCATTTACAAGTGGAAGGATTTTGAAGGAGAAAACAAATCGCCAAATAATTGTTGTGTGCTGCCTTGTTTGATTGAAACATATTGGAACGTCTCCCACCATCGCTGAAAAATGACTAGTTGTAGATAACGGAGGTTATATTTTCACGGTAGGAAGATGTGTTAACATACCGAGGACAGTTGGTGATTCTGGGGTTAAGTCAAAAACCACATAATCCATAGAAGACTGAAGTTGCTGTTGGACACTGGGAAGGTCAGTAAATTCAGAAACAAATAGAGCATAATTGGGACTGTAGGATATTTTCTGCAGTTCGCTTTGAACAGATCTTCTAGATCCAATTGCAAAGGTAAAGACGCCCAGCTGTTTGAGAGCAGAAGCTGGCGCCTCAACACGGTCAAAAGATCTTCCACTGCTTAGTAATATTAGGACCTGAGGGACTCCTTCCAGGAGCCTACTTCCAGCAGAGGATGTGAAGATATTATCCCTCAAATACTGGAGAGCTGCTCCAGTGTTGAGAGGTCTTCCACCCTTGTGCCTCAAGCCTCTGATAGTATCAAGGATCTCACTCTTTGTTGAATACGTGTTCAGATAGAACTGGGCAGCTGGATCTCTGCTGTACTGAACCACTGAGACACGGTCCTTGTTGTCATCCAGACTGAGTGTCTCTACTAATCTCTGGACAAAGTCTCTCATAGCTGGGAATCCAGTTCTAGTACCATCAGTTCCATCCAACAAGAACACAACATCCATTCCTCGTGGCTTTCTGCCCACTAGAGAATACAACATTTGAGACATATTTACCTTAGGAAGATAATGAACTTTTGTGCATGTTTCAAGAACATTCACTGATGTCCCAGTATTAGAAGTGTACTCTATTCTTACTGCCAAGTGGTACTGGATAACACAAACACAAAAATATACACTACAATACTCTTCAATTTGTGACCAACCATGATTTTTGATCGAAAAACTTGTAACATTCTTACCAGTTACAGTTGGTGTCATGGGTGTGACCCTCACTAGCACTTTGCTCATTACAGAAGAGAGCTGTTCTTGAACAGTGGGGAGGTCAGTGAACTCAGATACAGATAGAGCGAGACTAGGGTCATACGATATCTTCTGCAGCTCTCTACTGTCAGAGTTCCTTGTTCCAATGCCAATGGCAAAGACGCCCTGCTGTTTGAGAGCAGAGGCTGGGGTATCTACATTGTCAAAAGACCTTCCACCATTTAGCAGGATCAGTATCTGTGGAACACCTTGCAGGTGCCTACTCCCGGTGGACGTTGTAAAAACATTGTCCCTGACATATTGGAGGGCTGCCCCGGTGTTGAGGGGTCTGCCTCCTCTGTGTCTCAGCCCTCTGACCGAATCCAAAATGTCCTCTCTTTTGGTGTACTTGTCTAGAAAGAACTCGGCAGCTGGATCTCTGCTATACTGAACCACTGAGACACGGTCCGTGTTGTCATCCACACTGAGTGTCTCTACTACTCTCTGGACAAAGTCTCGCATGGCTGGGAAGCCATTCCTTGTGCCATTGGAACCATCCAACAGAAATACGATATCCTTTTTGGTAATGTCAACTGAGAAAACAGATGAAGACAAACAATATAAACCTCTGAAAACAGTCCCTGCATTGACTAATCATTGTGAGGTGGCTATTTTTGATATCATGTAAAGCTACCTGCTCACAATTTTAAACACTTGGAAAGCACAACACCAAAACTCTTTAAATACACATATGGAGCTAAGCAGTCCTAAGATATCATAAGTTTCTTCCCTTCATTAAAGGTTATACAAGCCAGTCGTGCCTTAAAGATAGCGAGCCAGTTTACATACCAGGTAAAGTTGGTGATTCTGGGATCATGTCAACAACAACAGCCTCCACAGAAGACTGAAGTTGTTGTTGGACACTGGGAAGGTCAGTGAATTCAGGCACAGAGTAAGCATAACTGGGGTCGTAAGATATCATCTGAAGTTCTTCGCTATCAGAGCTCTTAGTGCCAACTGCAAAGGTCAGGACTCCCAGCTGTTTGAGAGCAGAGGCTGGTGCATCAACACTGTCAAAGGAACTTTCACCACTTAACAGTATTAGGATCTGTGGAACTCCTTCCAGACGCCTGCTTCCAGCAGAGGCTGTGAAGACATTATCCTTCAAATACTGAAGAGCTGCTCCAGTGTTGACGGTTGTTCCACCTTTGTGACTTAAACCTCTAACAGACTCAAGGATCTCGCCCTTTGTTGTGTACGTGTTCAGATAGAACTGGGCAGCTGGATCTCTGCTGTACTGAACCACTGAGACACGGTCCTTGTTGTCATCCACACTAAGTGACTCTATTACTCTTTCGACAAAGTCTCTCATTGCTGGAAATCCAGTTCTACTACCATCAGATCCATCCAACAAGAACACAACATCCCTTCCTGCTGACTTTCTATCCACTGGGGAAAATAAAACATTATTAGATTTATGGAACTTCATGTGTCAAACATTTCACTTGTCAACGTCAGCTGATGAAAGCTAACCCCTGGGTTAAGGCATGCTCCTATAATACTGGAACACATATTTTATTATAACGAGTACTGGTTGACGAATCAAAAAAGATAGGTTTCAAACACCTCAATTTGTGTTCCAACATATTACTGTGATGGACAAAATTGGTGTTTTTCTTACCACTTAATGTTGGTGTCATAAGCATGGCCCTTACTAGCACTTTGCTCATTACAGAGGAGAGCCGGTCTTGCACAGTGGGGAGGTCAGTGAACTCAGACACAGATAGAGCGTAACTAGGGTCAAACGATATGTTCTGCAGCTCTCTACTGTCAGAGTTCCTTGTTCCAATGCCAATGGCAAAAACGCCCTGCTGTTTGAGAGCAGAGGCTGGGGTATCTACATTGTCAAAAGACCTTCCACCATTTAGCAGGATCAGTATCTGTGGAACACCTTGCAGGTGCCTACTCCCGGAGGAGTTTGTAAAAACGTTGTCCCTGACGTATTGGAGGGCTGCCCCGGTGTTGAGGGGTCTGCCTCCTCTGTGTCTCAGCCCTCTGACCGAATCCAAAATGTCCTCTCTTGTGGTGTACGTGTTCAGATAGAAAAGGACCTCTGCATCTCTGCTGTACTGGACCACAGAGACACGGTCTTTGTTTACTCCCACATTGAGTTTCTCCACCGCTCTCTCAACAAAATCACGCATGGCAGGGAAGCCATTCCTTGTACCATCGGAACCATCCAGAAGGAATACGATATCCTTTTTGGCAGTGTCAACTGAGAAAAGACAGGAAGACAAACAAGATAAACCTCTGCAAAAAGTGTCCTAGTGGCCTATTCATCAAATGGTGGACGTGTGTTTTTACAAACAGCCTAGCACTGCCTACTTCAATTTTAAACACTTGGAAAGCACACCACCACCTCTCTTTAAGTGCACACATGGAGCTAAACAAGTATTGCACATAATTTATTCCTTTCCTTCATTATTGGATAAAACAAATCAGGCAGCCCTTCAAGCCAGCAAGAGGCTGTGCTTGTTAACATACCAGGTACGGTGGGTGCTTCTGGGGTGACGTCAACAACCACAGCCTCCAGGGAAGACTGAAGTTGCTGTTGGACGCTGGGAAGGTCAGTGAATTCAGACACAGAGAGAGCATAACTGGGGTCGTGGGCTATCGTCTGCAGTTCTTTGCTATCAGAGCTCCTGGTTCCGATTGCAAAGGTCAAGACTCCCAGCTGTTTGAGAGCAGAAGCTGGTGCATCAACACTGTCAAAAGACCTTCCACCACTTAGCAATATTAGGACCTGAGGGACTCCTTCCAGGCGCCTGCTTCCGGCAGAGGCCGTGAAGACGTTATCCCTCAAGTACTGGAGAGCTGCTCCAGTGTTGAGGGGTCTTCCGCCTTTGTGCCTCAAACCTCTAATAGCGTCAAGGATCTCGCCCTTTGTGGTGTAAGTGTTCAGATAGAACTGGGCAGCTGGATCTCTGCTGTACTGAACCACTGAGACACGGTCTTGGCTGTCATCCACACTGAGTTTCTCTACTACTCTCTGGACAAAGTCTCGCATGGCTGGGAATCCAGTTCTAGTACCATCAGATCCATCCAACAAGAACACAACATCCCTTCCTTGTGGCTTTCTGTCCACTAGGGAACACAAAATTTGAGACATTTTTAGCTTCATGTGTCAAACATTTACTGTGTCAACGTCAGATGGCGAAAGCTGAACTCAACCTTTACAATCTGCTCTATTCTTACTGGCGCAAATGTTTTGCCCTAAGTGGAACTGGCTGACACAAACTCAGTAAAAGTACACTTTAATACACTTCAGTTTGCCTCCCACCATGATCTTGGGATGGAAAAATGGGTGACTTTCTTACCAGTTACTGTTGGTGTCATGGGCGTGGCCCTCACTAACACTTTGCTCATTACAGAGGAGAGCCGTTCTTGGACAGTGGGGAGGTCAGTGAACTCAGACACAGATAGAGCGTAACTAGGGTCATACGATATCTTCTGCAGCTCTCTACTGTCAGAGTTCCTTGTTCCAATTCCAATGGTAAAGACGCCCTGTTGTTTGAGAGCAGAGGCTGGGGTATCTACATTGTCAAAAGACCTTCCACCATTTAGCAGGATCAGTATCTGTGGAACACCTTGCAGGTGCCTACTCCCGGAGGAGTTTGTAAAAACGTTGTCCTTGACGTATTGGAGGGCTGCCCCGGTGTTGAGGGGTCTGCCTCCTCTGTGTCTCAGCCCTCTGACCGAATCCAAAATGTCCTCTCTTGTGGTGTACGTGTTCAGATAGAAATGGACCTCTGCATCTCTGCTGTACTGGACCACAGAGACACGGTCTTTGTTTACTCCCACATTGAGTTTCTCCACCGCTCTCTCAACAAAATCACGCATGGCAGGGAAGCCATTCCTTGTGCCATCGGAACCATCCAGAAGGAATACGATATCCTTTTTGGCAGTGTCAACTGAGAAAAGACAGGAAGACAAACAAGATAAACCTCTGCAAAAAGTGTCCTAGTGGCCTATTCATCAACTGGTGGACGTGTGTTTTTTACAAAGAGCCTAGCACTGCCTACTTCAATTTTAAACACTTGGAAAGCACACCACCACCTCTCCTTAAGTGCACACATGGAGCTAAACAAGTATTGCACATCATTTATTCCTTTCCTTCATTATTGGATAAAACAAATCAGGCAGCCCTTCAAGCCAGCAAGAGGCTGTGCTTGTTAACATACCAGGTACGGTGGGTGCTTCTGGGGTGACGTCAACAACCACAGCCTCCACGGAAGACTGAAGTTGCTGTTGGACGCTGGGAAGGTCAGTGAATTCAGACACCGAGAGAGCATAACTGGGGTCGTGGGCTATCGTCTGCAGTTCTTTGCTATCAGAGCTCCTGGTTCCGATTGCAAAGGTCAAGACTCCCAGCTGTTTGAGAGCAGAAGCTGGTGCATCAACACTGTCAAAAGACCTTCCACCACTTAGCAATATTAGGACCTGAGGGACTCCTTCCAGGCGCCTGCTTCCGGCAGAGGCCGTGAAGACGTTATCCCTCAAGTACTGGAGAGCTGCTCCAGTGTTGAGGGGTCTTCCGCCTTTGTGCCTCAAACCTGTAATAGCGTCAAGGATCTCGCCCTTTGTGGTGTACGTGTTCAGATAGAACTGGGCAGCTGGATCTCTGCTGTACTGAACCACTGAGACACAGTCCTTGTTGTCATCCAGACTGAGTGTCTCTACTACTCTCTGGACAAAGTCTCGCATGGCTGGGAATCCAGTTCTAGTACCATCAGATCCATCCATCAAGAACACAACATCCCTTCCTTGTGGCTTTCTGTCCACTAGGGAACACAAAATTTGAGACATTTTTAGCTTCATGTGTCAAATATTTACTGTGTCAACGTCAGATGGCGAAAGCTGAACTCAACCTTTACAATCTGCTCTATTCTTACTGGCGCAAATGTTTTACCCTAAGTGGAACTGGCTGACACAAACTCAGTAAAATTACACTTTAATACACTTCAGTTTGCCTCCCACCATGATCTTGGGATGGAAAAATGGGTGACTTTCTTACCAGTTACTGTTGGCGTCATGGGCGTGGCCCTCACTAGCACTTTGCTCATTACAGAGGAGAGCCGTTCTTGGACAGTGGGGAGGTCAGTGAACTCAGACACAGATAGAGCGTAACTAGGGTCATACGATATCTTCTGCAGCTCTCTACTGTCAGAGTTCCTTGTTCCAATGCCAATGGCAAAAACGCCCTGCTGTTTGAGAGCAGAGGCTGGGGTATCTACATTGTCAAAAGACCTTCCACCATTTAGCAGGATCAGTATCTGTGGAACACCTTGCAGGTGCCTACTCCCGGAGGAGTTTGTAAAAACGTTGTCCCTGACGTATTGGAGGGCTGCCCCGGTGTTGAGGGGTCTGCCTCCTCTGTGTCTCAGCCCTCTGACCGAATCCAAAATGTCCTCTCTTGTGGTGTACATGTTCAGATAGAAATTGACCTCTGCATCTCTGCTGTACTGGACCACAGAGACACGGTCTTTGTTTACTCCCACATTGAGTTTCTCCACCGCTCTCTCAACAAAATCACGCATGGCAGGGAAGCCATTCCTTGTGCCATCGGAACCATCCAGAAGGAATACGATATCCTTTTTGGCAGTGTCAACTGAGAAAAGACAGGAAGACAAACAAGATAAACCTCTGCAAAAAGTGTCCTAGTGGCCTATTCATCAACTGGTGGACGTGTTTTTTACAAAGAGCCTAGCACTGCCTACTTCAATTTTAAACACTTGGAAAGCACACCACCACCTCTCCTTAAGTGCACACATGGAGCTAAACAAGTATAGCACATAATTTATTCATTTCCTTCATTATGGATAAAACAAATCAGGCAGCCCTTCAAGCCAGCAAGAGGCTGTGCTTGTTAACATACCAGGTACGGTGGGTGCTTCTGGGGTGACGTCAACAACCACAGCCTCCACGGAAGACTGAAGTTGCTGTTGGACGCTGGGAAGGTCAGTGAATTCAGACACAGAGAGAGCATAACTGGGGTCGTGGGCTATCGTCTGCAGTTCTTTGCTATCAGAGCTCCTGGTTCCGATTGCAAAGGTCAAGACTCCCAGCTGTTTGAGAGCAGAAGCTGGTGCATCAACACTGTCAAAAGACCTTCCACCACTTAGCAATATTAGGACCTGAGGGACTCCTTCCAGGCGCCTGCTTCCGGCAGAGGCCGTGAAGACGTTATCCCTCAAGTACTGGAGAGCTGCTCCAGTGTTGAGGGGTCTTCCGCCTTTGTGCCTCAAACCTGTAATAGCGTCAAGGATCTCGCCCTTTGTGGTGTACGTGTTCAGATAGAACTGGGCAGCTGGATCTCTGCTGTACTGAACCACTGAGACACGGTCCTTGTTGTCATCCAGACTGAGTGTGTCTACTACTCTCTGGACAAAGTCTCGCATGGCTGGGAATCCAGTTCTAGTACCATCAGATCCATCCAACAAGAACACAACATCCCTTCCTTGTGGCTTTCTGTCCACTAGGGAACACAAAATTTGAGACATTTTTAGCTTCATGTGTCAAATATTTACTGTGTCAACGTCAGATGGCGAAAGCTGAACTCAACCTTTACAATCTGCTCTATTCTTACTGGCGCAAATGTTTTGCACTAAGTGGAACTGGCTGACACAAACTCAGTAAAATTACACTTTAATACACTTCAGTTTGCCTCCCACCATGATCTTGGGATGGAAAAATGGGTGACTTTCTTACCAGTTACTGTTGGTGTCATGGGCGTGGCCCTCACTAGCACTTTGCTCATTACAGAGGAGAGCCGTTCTTGGACAGTGGGGAGGTCAGTGAACTCAGACACAGATAGAGCGTAACTAGGGTCATACGATATCTTCTGCAGCTCTCTACTGTCAGAGTTCCTTGTTCCAATGCCAATGGCAAAAACGCCCTGCTGTTTGAGAGCAGAGGCTGGGGTATCTACATTGTCAAAAGACCTTCCACCATTTAGCAGGATCAGTATCTGTGGAACACCTTGCAGGTGCCTACTCCCGGAGGAGTTTGTAAAAACGTTGTCCCTGACGTATTGGAGGGCTGCCCCGGTGTTGAGGGGTCTGCCTCCTCTGTGTCTCAGCCCTCTGACCGAATCCAAAATGTCCTCTCTTGTGGTGTACGTGTTCAGATAGAAATGGACCTCTGCATCTCTGCTGTACTGGACCACAGAGACACGGTCTTTGTTTACTCCCACATTGAGTTTCTCCACCGCTCTCTCAACAAAATCACGCATGGCAGGGAAGCCATTCCTTGTGCCATCGGAACCATCCAGAAGGAATACGATATCCTTTTTGGCAGTGTCAACTGAGAAAAGACAGGAAGACAAACAAGATAAACCTCTGCAAAAAGTGTCCTAGTGGCCTATTCATCAACTGGTGGACGTGTGTTTTTTACAAAGAGCCTAGCACTGCCTACTTCAATTTTAAACACTTGGAAAGCACACCACCACCTCTCCTTAAGTGCACACATGGAACTAAACAAGTATTGCACATAATGTATTCCTTTCCTTCATTATTGGATAAAACAAATCAGGCAGCCCTTCAAGCCAGCAAGAGGCTGTGCTTGTTAACATACCAGGTACGGTGGGTGCTTCTGGGGTGACGTCAACAACCACAGCCTCCACGGAAGACTGAAGTTGCTGTTGGACGCTGGGAAGGTCAGTGAATTCAGACACAGAGAGAGCATAACTGGGGTCGTGGGCTATCGTCTGCAGTTCTTTGCTATCAGAGCTCCTGGTTCCGATTGCAAAGGTCAAGACTCCCAGCTGTTTGAGAGCAGAAGCTGGTGCATCAACACTGTCAAAAGACCTTCCACCACTTAGCAATATTAGGACCTGAGGGACTCCTTCCAGGCGCCTGCTTCCGGCAGAGGCCGTGAAGACGTTATCCCTCAAGTACTGGAGAGCTGCTCCAGTGTTGAGGGGTCTTCCGCCTTTGTGCCTCAAACCTCTAATAGCGTCAAGGATCTCGCCCTTTGTGGTGTAAGTGTTCAGATAGAACTGGGCAGCTGGATCTCTGCTGTACTGAACCACTGAGACACGGTCTTGGCTGTCATCCACACTGAGTGTCTCTACTACTCTCTGGACAAAGTCTCGCATGGCTGGGAATCCAGTTCTAGTACCATCAGATCCATCCAACAAGAACACAACATCCCTTCCTTGTGGCTTTCTGTCCACTAGGGAACACAAAATTTGAGACATTTTTAGCTTCATGTGTCAAACATTTACTGTGTCAACGTCAGATGGCGAAAGCTGAACTCAACCTTTACAATCTGCTCTATTCTTACTGGCGCAAATATTTTGCCCTAAGTGGAACTGGCTGACACAAACTCAGTAAAAGTACACTTTAATACACTTCAGTTTGCCTCCCACCATGATCTTGGGATGGAAAAATGGGTGACTTTCTTACCAGTTACTGTTGGTGTCATGGGCGTGGCCCTCACTAACACTTTGCTCATTACAGAGGAGAGCCGTTCTTGGACAGTGGGGAGGTCAGTGAACTCAGACACAGATAGAGCGTAACTAGGGTCATACGATATCTTCTGCAGCTCTCTACTGTCAGAGTTCCTTGTTCCAATTCCAATGGTAAAGACGCCCTGTTGTTTGAGAGCAGAGGCTGGGGTATCTACATTGTCAAAAGACCTTCCACCATTTAGCAGGATCAGTATCTGTGGAACACCTTGCAGGTGCCTACTCCCGGAGGAGTTTGTAAAAACGTTGTCCCTGACGTATTGGAGGGCTGCCCCGGTGTTGAGGGGTCTGCCTCCTCTGTGTCTCAGCCCTCTGACCGAATCCAAAATGTCCTCTCTTGTGGTGTACGTGTTCAGATAGAAATGGACCTCTGCATCTCTGCTGTACTGGACCACAGAGACACGGTCTTTGTTTACTCCCACATTGAGTTTCTCCACCGCTCTCTCAACAAAATCACGCATGGCAGGGAAGCCATTCCTTGTGCCATCGGAACCATCCAGAAGGAATACGATATCCTTTTTGGCAGTGTCAACTGAGAAAAGACAGGAAGACAAACAAGATAAACCTCTGCAAAAAGTGTCCTAGTGGCCTATTCATCAACTGGTGGACGTGTGTTTTTTACAAAGAGCCTAGCACTGCCTACTTCAATTTTAAACACTTGGAAAGCACACCACCACCTCTCCTTAAGTGCACACATGGAGCTAAACAAGTATTGCACATCATTTATTCCTTTCCTTCATTATTGGATAAAACAAATCAGGCAGCCCTTCAAGCCAGCAAGAGGCTGTGCTTGTTAACATACCAGGTACGGTGGGTGCTTCTGGGGTGACGTCAACAACCACAGCCTCCACGGAAGACTGAAGTTGCTGTTGGACGCTGGGAAGGTCAGTGAATTCAGACACAGAGAGAGCATAACTGGGGTCGTGGGCTATCGTCTGCAGTTCTTTGCTATCAGAGCTCCTGGTTCCGATTGCAAAGGTCAAGACTCCCAGCTGTTTGAGAGCAGAAGCTGGTGCATCAACACTGTCAAAAGACCTTCCACCACTTAGCAATATTAGGACCTGAGGGACTCCTTCCAGGCGCCTGCTTCCGGCAGAGGCCGTGAAGACGTTATCCCTCAAGTACTGGAGAGCTGCTCCAGTGTTGAGGGGTCTTCCGCCTTTGTGCCTCAAACCTGTAATAGCGTCAAGGATCTCGCCCTTTGTGGTGTACCTGTTCAGATAGAACTGGGCAGCTGGATCTCTGCTGTACTGAACCACTGAGACACGGTCTTTGTTGTCATCCACACTGAGTGTCTCTATTACTCTCTGGACAAAGTCTCGCATGGCTGGGAATCCAGTTCTAGTACCATCAGATCCATCCAACAAGAACACAACATCCCTTCCTTGTGGCTTTCTGTCCACTAGGGAACACAAAATTTGAGACATTTTAGCTTCAAGTGTCAAATATTTACTGTGTCAACGTCAGATGGCGAAAGCTGAACTCAACCTTTACAATCTGCTCTATTCTTACTGGCGCAAATGTTTTGCCCTAAGTGGAACTGGCTGACACAAACTCAGTAAAATTACACTTTAATACACTTCAGTTTGCCTCCCACCATGATCTTGGGATGGAAAAATGGGTGACTTTCTTACCAGTTACTGTTGGTGTCATGGGCGTGGCCCTCACTAGCACTTTGCTCATTACAGAGGAGAGCCGTTCTTGGACAGTGGGGAGGTCAGTGAACTCAGACACAGATAGAGCGTAACTAGGGTCATACGATATCTTCTGCAGCTCTCTACTGTCAGAGTTCCTTGTTCCAATGCCAATGGCAAAAACGCCCTGCTGTTTGAGAGCAGAGGCTGGGGTATCTACATTGTCAAAAGACCTTCCACCATTTAGCAGGATCAGTATCTGTGGAACACCTTGCAGGTGCCTACTCCCGGAGGAGTTTGTAAAAACGTTGTCCCTGACGTATTGGAGGGCTGCCCCGGTGTTGAGGGGTCTGCCTCCTCTGTGTCTCAGCCCTCTGACTGAATCCAAAATGTCCTCTCTTGTGGTGTACGTGTTCAGATAGAAATGGACCTCTGCATCTCTGCTGTACTGGACCACAGAGACACGGTCTTTGTTTACTCCCACATTGAGTTTCTCCACCGCTCTCTCAACAAAATCACGCATGGCAGGGAAGCCATTCCTTGTGCCATCGGAACCATCCAGAAGGAATACGATATCCTTTTTGGCAGTGTCAACTGAGAAAAGACAGGAAGACAAACAAGATAAACCTCTGCAAAAAGTGTCCTAGTGGCCTATTCATCAACTGGTGGACGTGTTTTTTACAAAGAGCCTAGCACTGCCTACTTCAATTTTAAACACTTGGAAAGCACACCACCACCTCTCCTTAAGTGCACACATGGAGCTAAACAAGTATAGCACATAATTTATTCATTTCCTTCATTATGGATAAAACAAATCAGGCAGCCCTTCAAGCCAGCAAGAGGCTGTGCTTGTTAACATACCAGGTACGGTGGGTGCTTCTGGGGTGACGTCAACAACCACAGCCTCCACGGAAGACTGAAGTTGCTGTTGGACGCTGGGAAGGTCAGTGAATTCAGACACAGAGAGAGCATAACTGGGGTCGTGGGCTATCGTCTGCAGTTCTTTGCTATCAGAGCTCCTGGTTCCGATTGCAAAGGTCAAGACTCCCAGCTGTTTGAGAGCAGAAGCTGGTGCATCAACACTGTCAAAAGACCTTCCACCACTTAGCAATATTAGGACCTGAGGGACTCCTTCCAGGCGCCTGCTTCCGGCAGAGGCCGTGAAGACGTTATCCCTCAAGTACTGGAGAGCTGCTCCAGTGTTGAGGGGTCTTCCGCCTTTGTGCCTCAAACCTGTAATAGCGTCAAGGATCTCGCCCTTTGTGGTGTACGTGTTCAGATAGAACTGGGCAGCTGGATCTCTGCTGTACTGAACCACTGAGACACGGTCCTTGTTGTCATCCAGACTGAGTGTGTCTACTACTCTCTGGACAAAGTCTCGCATGGCTGGGAATCCAGTTCTAGTACCATCAGATCCATCCAACAAGAACACAACATCCCTTCCTTGTGGCTTTCTGTCCACTAGGGAACACAAAATTTGAGACATTTTTAGCTTCATGTGTCAAATATTTACTGTGTCAACGTCAGATGGCGAAAGCTGAACTCAACCTTTACAATCTGCTCTATTCTTACTGGCGCAAATGTTTTGCCCTAAGTGGAACTGGCTGACACAAACTCAGTAAAATTACACTTTAATACACTTCAGTTTGCCTCCCACCATGATCTTGGGATGGAAAAATGGGTGACTTTCTTACCAGTTACTGTTGGTGTCATGGGCGTGGCCCTCACTAGCACTTTGCTCATTACAGAGGAGAGCCGTTCTTGGACAGTGGGGAGGTCAGTGAACTCAGACACAGATAGAGCGTAACTAGGGTCATACGATATCTTCTGCAGCTCTCTACTGTCAGAGTTCCTTGTTCCAATGCCAATGGCAAAAACGCCCTGCTGTTTGAGAGCAGAGGCTGGGGTATCTACATTGTCAAAAGACCTTCCACCATTTAGCAGGATCAGTATCTGTGGAACACCTTGCAGGTGCCTACTCCCGGAGGAGTTTGTAAAAACGTTGTCCCTGACGTATTGGAGGGCTGCCCCGGTGTTGAGGGGTCTGCCTCCTCTGTGTCTCAGCCCTCTGACCGAATCCAAAATGTCCTCTCTTGTGGTGTACGTGTTCAGATAGAAATGGACCTCTGCATCTCTGCTGTACTGGACCACAGAGACACGGTCTTTGTTTACTCCCACATTGAGTTTCTCCACCGCTCTCTCAACAAAATCACGCATGGCAGGGAAGCCATTCCTTGTGCCATCGGAACCATCCAGAAGGAATACGATATCCTTTTTGGCAGTGTCAACTGAGAAAAGACAGGAAGACAAACAAGATAAACCTCTGCAAAAAGTGTCCTAGTGGCCTATTCATCAACTGGTGGACGTGTGTTTTTTACAAAGAGCCTAGCACTGCCTACTTCAATTTTAAACACTTGGAAAGCACACCACCACCTCTCCTTAAGTGCACACATGGAGCTAAACAAGTATTGCACATCATTTATTCCTTTCCTTCATTATTGGATAAAACAAATCAGGCAGCCCTTCAAGCCAGCAAGAGGCTGTGCTTGTTAACATACCAGGTACGGTGGGTGCTTCTGGGGTGACGTCAACAACCACAGCCTCCACGGAAGACTGAAGTTGCTGTTGGACGCTGGGAAGGTCAGTGAATTCAGACACCGAGAGAGCATAACTGGGGTCGTTGGCTATCGTCTGCAGTTCTTTGCTATCAGAGCTCCTGGTTCCGATTGCAAAGGTCAAGACTCCCAGCTGTTTGAGAGCAGAAGCTGGTGCATCAACACTGTCAAAAGACCTTCCACCACTTAGCAATATTAGGACCTGAGGGACTCCTTCCAGGCGCCTGCTTCCGGCAGAGGCCGTGAAGACGTTATCCCTCAAGTACTGGAGAGCTGCTCCAGTGTTGAGGGGTCTTCCGCCTTTGTGCCTCAAACCTGTAATAGCGTCAAGGATCTCGCCCTTTGTGGTGTACCTGTTCAGATAGAACTGGGCAGCTGGATCTCTGCTGTACTGAACCACTGAGACACGGTCTTTGTTGTCATCCACACTGAGTGTCTCTATTACTCTCTGGACAAAGTCTCGCATGGCTGGGAATCCAGTTCTAGTACCATCAGATCCATCCAACAAGAACACAACATCCCTTCCTTGTGGCTTTCTGTCCACTAGGGAACACAAAATTTGAGACATTTTTAGCTTCATGTGTCAAATATTTACTGTGTCAACGTCAGATGGCGAAAGCTGAACTCAACCTTTACAATCTGCTCTATTCTTACTGGCGCAAATGTTTTACCCTAAGTGGAACTGGCTGACACAAACTCAGTAAAATTACACTTTAATACACTTCAGTTTGCCTCCCACCATGATCTTGGGATGGAAAAATGGGTGACTTTCTTACCAGTTACTGTTGGCGTCATGGGCGTGGCCCTCACTAGCACTTTGCTCATTACAGAGGAGAGCCGTTCTTGGACAGTGGGGAGGTCAGTGAACTCAGACACAGATAGAGCGTAACTAGGGTCATACGATATCTTCTGCAGCTCTCTACTGTCAGAGTTCCTTGTTCCAATGCCAATGGCAAAAACGCCCTGCTGTTTGAGAGCAGAGGCTGGGGTATCTACATTGTCAAAAGACCTTCCACCATTTAGCAGGATCAGTATCTGTGGAACACCTTGCAGGTGCCTACTCCCGGAGGAGTTTGTAAAAACGTTGTCCCTGACGTATTGGAGGGCTGCCCCGGTGTTGAGGGGTCTGCCTCCTCTGTGTCTCAGCCCTCTGACCGAATCCAAAATGTCCTCTCTTGTGGTGTACGTGTTCAGATAGAAATGGACCTCTGCATCTCTGCTGTACTGGACCACAGAGACACGGTCTTTGTTTACTCCCACATTGAGTTTCTCCACCGCTCTCTCAACAAAATCACGCATGGCAGGGAAGCCATTCCTTGTGCCATCGGAACCATCCAGAAGGAATACGATATCCTTTTTGGCAGTGTCAACTGAGAAAAGACAGGAAGACAAACAAGATAAACCTCTGCAAAAAGTGTCCTAGTGGCCTATTCATCAACTGGTGGACGTGTTTTTTACAAAGAGCCTAGCACTACCTACTTCAATTTTAAACACTTGGAAAGCACACCACCACCTCTCCTTAAGTGCACACATGGAGCTAAACAAGTATAGCACATAATTTATTCATTTCCTTCATTATGGATAAAACAAATCAGGCAGCCCTTCAAGCCAGCAAGAGGCTGTGCTTGTTAACATACCAGGTACGGTGGGTGCTTCTGGGGTGACGTCAACAACCACAGCCTCCACGGAAGACTGAAGTTGCTGTTGGACGCTGGGAAGGTCAGTGAATTCAGACACAGAGAGAGCATAACTGGGGTCGTGGGCTATCGTCTGCAGTTCTTTGCTATCAGAGCTCCTGGTTCCGATTGCAAAGGTCAAGACTCCCAGCTGTTTGAGAGCAGAAGCTGGTGCATCAACACTGTCAAAAGACCTTCCACCACTTAGCAATATTAGGACCTGAGGGACTCCTTCCAGGCGCCTGCTTCCGGCAGAGGCCGTGAAGACGTTATCCCTCAAGTACTGGAGAGCTGCTCCAGTGTTGAGGGGTCTTCCGCCTTTGTGCCTCAAACCTGTAATAGCGTCAAGGATCTCGCCCTTTGTGGTGTACGTGTTCAGATAGAACTGGGCAGCTGGATCTCTGCTGTACTGAACCACTGAGACACGGTCCTTGTTGTCATCCAGACTGAGTGTGTCTACTACTCTCTGGACAAAGTCTCGCATGGCTGGGAATCCAGTTCTAGTACCATCAGATCCATCCAACAAGAACACAACATCCCTTCCTTGTGGCTTTCTGTCCACTAGGGAACACAAAATTTGAGACATTTTTAGCTTCATGTGTCAAATATTTACTGTGTCAACGTCAGATGGCGAAAGCTGAACTCAACCTTTACAATCTGCTCTATTCTTACTGGCGCAAATGTTTTGCCCTAAGTGGAACTGGCTGACACAAACTCAGTAAAATTACACTTTAATACACTTCAGTTTGCCTCCCACCATGATCTTGGGATGGAAAAATGGGTGACTTTCTTACCAGTTACTGTTGGCGTCATGGGCGTGGCCCTCACTAGCACTTTGCTCATTACAGAGGAGAGCCGTTCTTGGACAGTGGGGAGGTCAGTGAACTCAGACACAGATAGAGCGTAACTAGGGTCATACGATATCTTCTGCAGCTCTCTACTGTCAGAGTTCCTTGTTCCAATGCCAATGGCAAAAACGCCCTGCTGTTTGAGAGCAGAGGCTGGGGTATCTACATTGTCAAAAGACCTTCCACCATTTAGCAGGATCAGTATCTGTGGAACACCTTGCAGGTGCCTACTCCCGGAGGAGTTTGTAAAAACGTTGTCCCTGACGTATTGGAGGGCTGCCCCGGTGTTGAGGGGTCTGCCTCCTCTGTGTCTCAGCCCTCTGACCGAATCCAAAATGTCCTCTCTTGTGGTGTACGTGTTCAGATAGAAATGGACCTCTGCATCTCTGCTGTACTGGACCACAGAGACACGGTCTTTGTTTACTCCCACATTGAGTTTCTCCACCGCTCTCTCAACAAAATCACGCATGGCAGGGAAGCCATTCCTTGTGCCATCGGAACCATCCAGAAGGAATACGATATCCTTTTTGGCAGTGTCAACTGAGAAAAGACAGGAAGACAAACAAGATAAACCTCTGCAAAAAGTGTCCTAGTGGCCTATTCATCAACTGGTGGACGTGTTTTTTACAAAGAGCCTAGCACTACCTACTTCAATTTTAAACACTTGGAAAGCACACCACCACCTCTCCTTAAGTGCACACATGGAGCTAAACAAGTATAGCACATAATTTATTCATTTCCTTCATTATGGATAAAACAAATCAGGCAGCCCTTCAAGCCAGCAAGAGGCTGTGCTTGTTAACATACCAGGTACGGTGGGTGCTTCTGGGGTGACGTCAACAACCACAGCCTCCACGGAAGACTGAAGTTGCTGTTGGACGCTGGGAAGGTCAGTGAATTCAGACACAGAGAGAGCATAACTGGGGTCGTGGGCTATCGTCTGCAGTTCTTTGCTATCAGAGCTCCTGGTTCCGATTGCAAAGGTCAAGACTCCCAGCTGTTTGAGAGCAGAAGCTGGTGCATCAACACTGTCAAAAGACCTTCCACCACTTAGCAATATTAGGACCTGAGGGACTCCTTCCAGGCGCCTGCTTCCGGCAGAGGCCGTGAAGACGTTATCCCTCAAGTACTGGAGAGCTGCTCCAGTGTTGAGGGGTCTTCCGCCTTTGTGCCTCAAACCTGTAATAGCGTCAAGGATCTCGCCCTTTGTGGTGTACGTGTTCAGATAGAACTGGGCAGCTGGATCTCTGCTGTACTGAACCACTGAGACACGGTCCTTGTTGTCATCCAGACTGAGTGTGTCTACTACTCTCTGGACAAAGTCTCGCATGGCTGGGAATCCAGTTCTAGTACCATCAGATCCATCCAACAAGAACACAACATCCCTTCCTTGTGGCTTTCTGTCCACTAGGGAACACAAAATTTGAGACATTTTTAGCTTCATGTGTCAAATATTTACTGTGTCAACGTCAGATGGCGAAAGCTGAACTCAACCTTTACAATCTGCTCTATTCTTACTGGCGCAAATGTTTTGCCCTAAGTGGAACTGGCTGACACAAACTCAGTAAAATTACACTTTAATACACTTCAGTTTGCCTCCCACCATGATCTTGGGATGGAAAAATGGGTGACTTTCTTACCAGTTACTGTTGGCGTCATGGGCGTGGCCCTCACTAGCACTTTGCTCATTACAGAGGAGAGCCGTTCTTGGACAGTGGGGAGGTCAGTGAACTCAGACACAGATAGAGCGTAACTAGGGTCATACGATATCTTCTGCAGCTCTCTACTGTCAGAGTTCCTTGTTCCAATGCCAATGGCAAAAACGCCCTGCTGTTTGAGAGCAGAGGCTGGGGTATCTACATTGTCAAAAGACCTTCCACCATTTAGCAGGATCAGTATCTGTGGAACACCTTGCAGGTGCCTACTCCCGGAGGAGTTTGTAAAAACGTTGTCCCTGACGTATTGGAGGGCTGCCCCGGTGTTGAGGGGTCTGCCTCCTCTGTGTCTCAGCCCTCTGACCGAATCCAAAATGTCCTCTCTTGTGGTGTACGTGTTCAGATAGAAATGGACCTCTGCATCTCTGCTGTACTGGACCACAGAGACACGGTCTTTGTTTACTCCCACATTGAGTTTCTCCACCGCTCTCTCAACAAAATCACGCATGGCAGGGAAGCCATTCCTTGTGCCATCGGAACCATCCAGAAGGAATACGATATCCTTTTTGGCAGTGTCAACTGAGAAAAGACAGGAAGACAAACAAGATAAACCTCTGCAAAAAGTGTCCTAGTGGCCTATTCATCAACTGGTGGACGTGTGTTTTTTACAAAGAGCCTAGCACTGCCTACTTCAATTTTAAACACTTGGAAAGCACACCACCACCTCTCCTTAAGTGCACACATGGAGCTAAACAAGTATTGCACATCATTTATTCCTTTCCTTCATTATTGGATAAAACAAATCAGGCAGCCCTTCAAGCCAGCAAGAGGCTGTGCTTGTTAACATACCAGGTACGGTGGGTGCTTCTGGGGTGACGTCAACAACCACAGCCTCCACGGAAGACTGAAGTTGCTGTTGGACGCTGGGAAGGTCAGTGAATTCAGACACCGAGAGAGCATAACTGGGGTCGTGGGCTATCGTCTGCAGTTCTTTGCTATCAGAGCTCCTGGTTCCGATTGCAAAGGTCAAGACTCCCAGCTGTTTGAGAGCAGAAGCTGGTGCATCAACACTGTCAAAAGACCTTCCACCACTTAGCAATATTAGGACCTGAGGGACTCCTTCCAGGCGCCTGCTTCCGGCAGAGGCCGTGAAGACGTTATCCCTCAAGTACTGGAGAGCTGCTCCAGTGTTGAGGGGTCTTCCGCCTTTGTGCCTCAAACCTGTAATAGCGTCAAGGATCTCGCCCTTTGTGGTGTACGTGTTCAGATAGAACTGCGCAGCTGGATCTCTGCTGTACTGAACCACTGAGACACGGTCCTTGTTGTCATCCAGACTGAGTGTCTCTACTACTCTCTGGACAAAGTCTCGCATGGCTGGGAATCCAGTTCTAGTACCATCAGATCCATCCAACAAGAACACAACATCCCTTCCTTGTGGCTTTCTGTCCACTAGGGAACACAAAATTTGAGACATTTTTAGCTTCATGTGTCAAATATTTACTGTGTCAACGTCAGATGGCGAAAGCTGAACTCAACCTTTACAATCTGCTCTATTCTTACTGGCGCAAATGTTTTGCCCTAAGTGGAACTGGCTGACACAAACTCAGTAAAATTACACTTTAATACACTTCAGTTTGCCTCCCACCATGATCTTGGGATGGAAAAATGGGTGACTTTCTTACCAGTTACTGTTGGCGTCATGGGCGTGGCCCTCACTAGCACTTTGCTCATTACAGAGGAGAGCCGTTCTTGGACAGTGGGGAGGTCAGTGAACTCAGACACAGATAGAGCGTAACTAGGGTCATACGATATCTTCTGCAGCTCTCTACTGTCAGAGTTCCTTGTTCCAATGCCAATGGCAAAAACGCCCTGCTGTTTGAGAGCAGAGGCTGGGGTATCTACATTGTCAAAAGACCTTCCACCATTTAGCAGGATCAGTATCTGAGGAACACCTTGCAGGTGCCTACTCCCGGAGGAGTTTGTAAAAACGTTGTCCCTGACGTATTGGAGGGCTGCCCCGGTGTTGAGGGGTCTGCCTCCTCTGTGTCTCAGCCCTCTGACCGAATCCAAAATGTCCTCTCTTGTGGTGTACGTGTTCAGATAGAAATGGACCTCTGCATCTCTGCTGTACTGGACCACAGAGACACGGTCTTTGTTTACTCCCACATTGAGTTTCTCCACCGCTCTCTCAACAAAATCACGCATGGCAGGGAAGCCATTCCTTGTGCCATCGGAACCATCCAGAAGGAATACGATATCCTTTTTGGCAGTGTCAACTGAGAAAAGACAGGAAGACAAACAAGATAAACCTCTGCAAAAAGTGTCCTAGTGGCCTATTCATCAACTGGTGGACGTGTGTTTTTTACAAAGAGCCTAGCACTGCCTACTTCAATTTTAAACACTTGGAAAGCACACCACCACCTCTCCTTAAGTGCACACATGGAGCTAAACAAGTATTGCACATCATTTATTCCTTTCCTTCATTATTGGATAAAACAAATCAGGCAGCCCTTCAAGCCAGCAAGAGGCTGTGCTTGTTAACATACCAGGTACGGTGGGTGCTTCTGGGGTGACGTCAACAACCACAGCCTCCACGGAAGACTGAAGTTGCTGTTGGACGCTGGGAAGGTCAGTGAATTCAGACACTGAGAGAGCATAACTGGGGTCGTGGGCTATCGTCTGCAGTTCTTTGCTATCAGAGCTCCTGGTTCCGATTGCAAAGGTCAAGACTCCCAGCTGTTTGAGAGCAGAAGCTGGTGCATCAACACTGTCAAAAGACCTTCCACCACTTAGCAATATTAGGACCTGAGGGACTCCTTCCAGGCGCCTGCTTCCGGCAGAGGCCGTGAAGACGTTATCCCTCAAGTACTGGAGAGCTGCTCCAGTGTTGAGGGGTCTTCCGCCTTTGTGCCTCAAACCTGTAATAGCGTCAAGGATCTCGCCCTTTGTGGTGTACGTGTTCAGATAGAACTGGGCAGCTGGATCTCTGCTGTACTGAACCACTGAGACACGGTCCTTGTTGTCATCCAGACTGAGTG
This sequence comes from Scomber scombrus, assembly GCF_963691925.1. Lineage (NCBI taxonomy): Eukaryota > Metazoa > Chordata > Actinopteri > Scombriformes > Scombridae > Scomber > Scomber scombrus. The sequence continues at coordinate 26,542,294 of NC_084982.1, read as the reverse complement.
TCTCTACTTCTCTCTGGACAAAGTCTCGCATGGCTGGGAATCCAGTTCTAGTACCATCAGATCCATCCAACAAGAACACAACATCCCTTCCTTGTGGCTTTCTGTCCACTAGGGAACACAAAATTTGAGACATTTTTAGCTTCATGTGTCAAATATTTACTGTGTCAACGTCAGATGGCGAAAGCTGAACTCAACCTTTACAATCTGCTCTATTCTTACTGGCGCAAATGTTTTGCCCTAAGTGGAACTGGCTGACACAAACTCAGTAAAATTACACTTTAATACACTTCAGTTTGCCTCCCACCATGATCTTGGGATGGAAAAATGGGTGACTTTCTTACCAGTTACTGTTGGCGTCATGGGCGTGGCCCTCACTAGCACTTTGCTCATTACAGAGGAGAGCCGTTCTTGGACAGTGGGGAGGTCAGTGAACTCAGACACAGATAGAGCGTAACTAGGGTCATACGATATCTTCTGCAGCTCTCTACTGTCAGAGTTCCTTGTTCCAATGCCAATGGCAAAAACGCCCTGCTGTTTGAGAGCAGAGGCTGGGGTATCTACATTGTCAAAAGACCTTCCACCATTTAGCAGGATCAGTATCTGAGGAACACCTTGCAGGTGCCTACTCCCGGAGGAGTTTGTAAAAACGTTGTCCCTGACGTATTGGAGGGCTGCCCCGGTGTTGAGGGGTCTGCCTCCTCTGTGTCTCAGCCCTCTGACCGAATCCAAAATGTCCTCTCTTGTGGTGTACGTGCTCAGATAGAAATGGACCTCTGCATCTCTGCTGTACTGGACCACAGAGACACGGTCTTTGTTTACTCCCACATTGAGTTTCTCCACCGCTCTCTCAACAAAATCACGCATGGCAGGGAAGCCATTCCTTGTGCCATCGGAACCATCCAGAAGGAATACGATATCCTTTTTGGCAGTGTCAACTGAGAAAAGACAGGAAGACAAACAAGATAAACCTCTGCAAAAAGTGTCCTAGTGGCCTATTCATCAACTGGTGGACGTGTGTTTTTTACAAAGAGCCTAGCACTGCCTACTTCAATTTTAAACACTTGGAAAGCACACCACCACCTCTCCTTAAGTGCACACATGGAGCTAAACAAGTATTGCACATCATTTATTCCTTTCCTTCATTATTGGATAAAACAAATCAGGCAGCCCTTCAAGCCAGCAAGAGGCTGTGCTTGTTAACATACCAGGTACGGTGGGTGCTTCTGGGGTGACGTCAACAACCACAGCCTCCACGGAAGACTGAAGTTGCTGTTGGACGCTGGGAAGGTCAGTGAATTCAGACACCGAGAGAGCATAACTGGGGTCGTGGGCTATCGTCTGCAGTTCTTTGCTATCAGAGCTCCTGGTTCCGATTGCAAAGGTCAAGACTCCCAGCTGTTTGAGAGCAGAAGCTGGTGCATCAACACTGTCAAAAGACCTTCCACCACTTAGCAATATTAGGACCTGAGGGACTCCTTCCAGGCGCCTGCTTCCGGCAGAGGCCGTGAAGACGTTATCCCTCAAGTACTGGAGAGCTGCTCCAGTGTTGAGGGGTCTTCCGCCTTTGTGCCTCAAACCTGTAATAGCGTCAAGGATCTCGCCCTTTGTGGTGTACGTGTTCAGATAGAACTGCGCAGCTGGATCTCTGCTGTACTGAACCACTGAGACACGGTCCTTGTTGTCATCCAGACTGAGTGTCTCTACTACTCTCTGGACAAAGTCTCGCATGGCTGGGAATCCAGTTCTAGTACCATCAGATCCATCCAACAAGAACACAACATCCCTTCCTTGTGGCTTTCTGTCCACTAGGGAACACACAATTTGAGACATTTTTAGCTTCATGTGTCAAATATTTACTGTGTCAACGTCAGATGGCGAAAGCTGAACTCAACCTTTACAATCTGCTCTATTCTTACTGGCGCAAATGTTTTGCCCTAAGTGGAACTGGCTGACACAAACTCAGTAAAATTACACTTTAATACACTTCAGTTTGCCTCCCACCATGATCTTGGGATGGAAAAATGGGTGACTTTCTTACCAGTTACTGTTGGCGTCATGGGCGTGGCCCTCACTAGCACTTTGCTCATTACAGAGGAGAGCCGTTCTTGGACAGTGGGGAGGTCAGTGAACTCAGACACAGATAGAGCGTAACTAGGGTCATACGATATCTTCTGCAGCTCTCTACTGTCAGAGTTCCTTGTTCCAATGCCAATGGCAAAAACGCCCTGCTGTTTGAGAGCAGAGGCTGGGGTATCTACATTGTCAAAAGACCTTCCACCATTTAGCAGGATCAGTATCTGAGGAACACCTTGCAGGTGCCTACTCCCGGAGGAGTTTGTAAAAACGTTGTCCCTGACGTATTGGAGGGCTGCCCCGGTGTTGAGGGGTCTGCCTCCTCTGTGTCTCAGCCCTCTGACCGAATCCAAAATGTCCTCTCTTGTGGTGTACGTGTTCAGATAGAAATGGACCTCTGCATCTCTGCTGTACTGGACCACAGAGACACGGTCTTTGTTTACTCCCACATTGAGTTTCTCCACCGCTCTCTCAACAAAATCACGCATGGCAGGGAAGCCATTCCTTGTGCCATCGGAACCATCCAGAAGGAATACGATATCCTTTTTGGCAGTGTCAACTGAGAAAAGACAGGAAGACAAACAAGATAAACCTCTGCAAAAAGTGTCCTAGTGGCCTATTCATCAACTGGTGGACGTGTGTTTTTTACAAAGAGCCTAGCACTGCCTACTTCAATTTTAAACACTTGGAAAGCACACCACCACCTCTCCTTAAGTGCACACATGGAGCTAAACAAGTATTGCACATCATTTATTCCTTTCCTTCATTATTGGATAAAACAAATCAGGCAGCCCTTCAAGCCAGCAAGAGGCTGTGCTTGTTAACATACCAGGTACGGTGGGTGCTTCTGGGGTGACGTCAACAACCACAGCCTCCACGGAAGACTGAAGTTGCTGTTGGACGCTGGGAAGGTCAGTGAATTCAGACACAGAGAGAGCATAACTGGGGTCGTGGGCTATCGTCTGCAGTTCTTTGCTATCAGAGCTCCTGGTTCCGATTGCAAAGGTCAAGACTCCCAGCTGTTTGAGAGCAGAAGCTGGTGCATCAACACTGTCAAAAGACCTTCCACCACTTAGCAATATTAGGACCTGAGGGACTCCTTCCAGGCGCCTGCTTCCGGCAGAGGCCGTGAAGACGTTATCCCTCAAGTACTGGAGAGCTGCTCCAGTGTTGAGGGGTCTTCCGCCTTTGTGCCTCAAACCTGTAATAGCGTCAAGGATCTCGCCCTTTGTGGTGTACGTGTTCAGATAGAACTGGGCAGCTGGATCTCTGCTGTACTGAACCACTGAGACACGGTCCTTGTTGTCATCCAGACTGAGTGTCTCTACTACTCTCTGGACAAAGTCTCGCATGGCTGGGAATCCAGTTCTAGTACCATCAGATCCATCCAACAAGAACACAACATCCCTTCCTTGTGGCTTTCTGTCCACTAGGGAACACAAAATTTGAGACATTTTTAGCTTCATGTGTCAAATATTTACTGTGTCAACGTCAGATGGCGAAAGCTGAACTCAACCTTTACAATCTGCTCTATTCTTACTGGCGCAAATGTTTTGCCCTAAGTGGAACTGGCTGACACAAACTCAGTAAAATTACACTTTAATACACTTCAGTTTGCCTCCCACCATGATCTTGGGATGGAAAAATGGGTGACTTTCTTACCAGTTACTGTTGGCGTCATGGGCGTGGCCCTCACTAGCACTTTGCTCATTACAGAGGAGAGCCGTTCTTGGACAGTGGGGAGGTCAGTGAACTCAGACACAGATAGAGCGTAACTAGGGTCATACGATATCTTCTGCAGCTCTCTACTGTCAGAGTTCCTTGTTCCAATGCCAATGGCAAAAACGCCCTGCTGTTTGAGAGCAGAGGCTGGGGTATCTACATTGTCAAAAGACCTTCCACCATTTAGCAGGATCAGTATCTGAGGAACACCTTGCAGGTGCCTACTCCCGGAGGAGTTTGTAAAAACGTTGTCCCTGACGTATTGGAGGGCTGCCCCGGTGTTGAGGGGTCTGCCTCCTCTGTGTCTCAGCCCTCTGACCGAATCCAAAATGTCCTCTCTTGTGGTGTACGTGCTCAGATAGAAATGGACCTCTGCATCTCTGCTGTACTGGACCACAGAGACACGGTCTTTGTTTACTCCCACATTGAGTTTCTCCACCGCTCTCTCAACAAAATCACGCATGGCAGGGAAGCCATTCCTTGTGCCATCGGAACCATCCAGAAGGAATACGATATCCTTTTTGGCAGTGTCAACTGAGAAAAGACAGGAAGACAAACAAGATAAACCTCTGCAAAAAGTGTCCTAGTGGCCTATTCATCAACTGGTGGACGTGTGTTTTTTACAAAGAGCCTAGCACTGCCTACTTCAATTTTAAACACTTGGAAAGCACACCACCACCTCTCCTTAAGTGCACACATGGAGCTAAACAAGTATTGCACATCATTTATTCCTTTCCTTCATTATTGGATAAAACAAATCAGGCAGCCCTTCAAGCCAGCAAGAGGCTGTGCTTGTTAACATACCAGGTACGGTGGGTGCTTCTGGGGTGACGTCAACAACCACAGCCTCCACGGAAGACTGAAGTTGCTGTTGGACGCTGGGAAGGTCAGTGAATTCAGACACAGAGAGAGCATAACTGGGGTCGTGGGCTATCGTCTGCAGTTCTTTGCTATCAGAGCTCCTGGTTCCGATTGCAAAGGTCAAGACTCCCAGCTGTTTGAGAGCAGAAGCTGGTGCATCAACACTGTCAAAAGACCTTCCACCACTTAGCAATATTAGGACCTGAGGGACTCCTTCCAGGCGCCTGCTTCCGGCAGAGGCCGTGAAGACGTTATCCCTCAAGTACTGGAGAGCTGCTCCAGTGTTGAGGGGTCTTCCGCCTTTGTGCCTCAAACCTGTAATAGCGTCAAGGATCTCGCCCTTTGTGGTGTACGTGTTCAGATAGAACTGGGCAGCTGGATCTCTGCTGTACTGAACCACTGAGACACGGTCCTTGTTGTCATCCAGACTGAGTGTCTCTACTACTCTCTGGACAAAGTCTCGCATGGCTGGGAATCCAGTTCTAGTACCATCAGATCCATCCAACAAGAACACAACATCCCTTCCTTGTGGCTTTCTGTCCACTAGGGAACACAAAATTTGAGACATTTTTAGCTTCATGTGTCAAATATTTACTGTGTCAACGTCAGATGGCGAAAGCTGAACTCAACCTTTACAATCTGCTCTATTCTTACTGGCGCAAATGTTTTGCCCTAAGTGGAACTGGCTGACACAAACTCAGTAAAATTACACTTTAATACACTTCAGTTTGCCTCCCACCATGATCTTGGGATGGAAAAATGGGTGACTTTCTTACCAGTTACTGTTGGCGTCATGGGCGTGGCCCTCACTAGCACTTTGCTCATTACAGAGGAGAGCCGTTCTTGGACAGTGGGGAGGTCAGTGAACTCAGACACAGATAGAGCGTAACTAGGGTCATACGATATCTTCTGCAGCTCTCTACTGTCAGAGTTCCTTGTTCCAATGCCAATGGCAAAAACGCCCTGCTGTTTGAGAGCAGAGGCTGGGGTATCTACATTGTCAAAAGACCTTCCACCATTTAGCAGGATCAGTATCTGTGGAACACCTTGCAGGTGCCTACTCCCGGAGGAGTTTGTAAAAACGTTGTCCCTGACGTATTGGAGGGCTGCCCCGGTGTTGAGGGGTCTGCCTCCTCTGTGTCTCAGCCCTCTGACCGAATCCAAAATGTCCTCTCTTGTGGTGTACGTGTTCAGATAGAAATGGACCTCTGCATCTCTGCTGTACTGGACCACAGAGACACGGTCTTTGTTTACTCCCACATTGAGTTTCTCCACCGCTCTCTCAACAAAATCACGCATGGCAGGGAAGCCATTCCTTGTGCCATCGGAACCATCCAGAAGGAATACGATATCCTTTTTGGCAGTGTCAACTGAGAAAAGACAGGAAGACAAACAAGATAAACCTCTGCAAAAAGTGTCCTAGTGGCCTATTCATCAACTGGTGGACGTGTGTTTTTTACAAAGAGCCTAGCACTGCCTACTTCAATTTTAAACACTTGGAAAGCACACCACCACCTCTCCTTAAGTGCACACATGGAGCTAAACAAGTATTGCACATCATTTATTCCTTTCCTTCATTATTGGATAAAACAAATCAGGCAGCCCTTCAAGCCAGCAAGAGGCTGTGCTTGTTAACATACCAGGTACGGTGGGTGCTTCTGGGGTGACGTCAACAACCACAGCCTCCACGGAAGACTGAAGTTGCTGTTGGACGCTGGGAAGGTCAGTGAATTCAGACACCGAGAGAGCATAACTGGGGTCGTGGGCTATCGTCTGCAGTTCTTTGCTATCAGAGCTCCTGGTTCCGATTGCAAAGGTCAAGACTCCCAGCTGTTTGAGAGCAGAAGCTGGTGCATCAACACTGTCAAAAGACCTTCCACCACTTAGCAATATTAGGACCTGAGGGACTCCTTCCAGGCGCCTGCTTCCGGCAGAGGCCGTGAAGACGTTATCCCTCAAGTACTGGAGAGCTGCTCCAGTGTTGAGGGGTCTTCCGCCTTTGTGCCTCAAACCTGTAATAGCGTCAAGGATCTCGCCCTTTGTGGTGTACGTGTTCAGATAGAACTGCGCAGCTGGATCTCTGCTGTACTGAACCACTGAGACACGGTCCTTGTTGTCATCCAGACTGAGTGTCTCTACTACTCTCTGGACAAAGTCTCGCATGGCTGGGAATCCAGTTCTAGTACCATCAGATCCATCCAACAAGAACACAACATCCCTTCCTTGTGGCTTTCTGTCCACTAGGGAACACAAAATTTGAGACATTTTTAGCTTCATGTGTCAAATATTTACTGTGTCAACGTCAGATGGCGAAAGCTGAACTCAACCTTTACAATCTGCTCTATTCTTACTGGCGCAAATGTTTTGCCCTAAGTGGAACTGGCTGACACAAACTCAGTAAAATTACACTTTAATACACTTCAGTTTGCCTCCCACCATGATCTTGGGATGGAAAAATGGGTGACTTTCTTACCAGTTACTGTTGGCGTCATGGGCGTGGCCCTCACTAGCACTTTGCTCATTACAGAGGAGAGCCGTTCTTGGACAGTGGGGAGGTCAGTGAACTCAGACACAGATAGAGCGTAACTAGGGTCATACGATATCTTCTGCAGCTCTCTACTGTCAGAGTTCCTTGTTCCAATGCCAATGGCAAAAACGCCCTGCTGTTTGAGAGCAGAGGCTGGGGTATCTACATTGTCAAAAGACCTTCCACCATTTAGCAGGATCAGTATCTGAGGAACACCTTGCAGGTGCCTACTCCCGGAGGAGTTTGTAAAAACGTTGTCCCTGACGTATTGGAGGGCTGCCCCGGTGTTGAGGGGTCTGCCTCCTCTGTGTCTCAGCCCTCTGACCGAATCCAAAATGTCCTCTCTTGTGGTGTACGTGCTCAGATAGAAATGGACCTCTGCATCTCTGCTGTACTGGACCACAGAGACACGGTCTTTGTTTACTCCCACATTGAGTTTCTCCACCGCTCTCTCAACAAAATCACGCATGGCAGGGAAGCCATTCCTTGTGCCATCGGAACCATCCAGAAGGAATACGATATCCTTTTTGGCAGTGTCAACTGAGAAAAGACAGGAAGACAAACAAGATAAACCTCTGCAAAAAGTGTCCTAGTGGCCTATTCATCAACTGGTGGACGTGTGTTTTTTACAAAGAGCCTAGCACTGCCTACTTCAATTTTAAACACTTGGAAAGCACACCACCACCTCTCCTTAAGTGCACACATGGAGCTAAACAAGTATTGCACATCATTTATTCCTTTCCTTCATTATTGGATAAAACAAATCAGGCAGCCCTTCAAGCCAGCAAGAGGCTGTGCTTGTTAACATACCAGGTACGGTGGGTGCTTCTGGGGTGACGTCAACAACCACAGCCTCCACGGAAGACTGAAGTTGCTGTTGGACGCTGGGAAGGTCAGTGAATTCAGACACAGAGAGAGCATAACTGGGGTCGTGGGCTATCGTCTGCAGTTCTTTGCTATCAGAGCTCCTGGTTCCGATTGCAAAGGTCAAGACTCCCAGCTGTTTGAGAGCAGAAGCTGGTGCATCAACACTGTCAAAAGACCTTCCACCACTTAGCAATATTAGGACCTGAGGGACTCCTTCCAGGCGCCTGCTTCCGGCAGAGGCCGTGAAGACGTTATCCCTCAAGTACTGGAGAGCTGCTCCAGTGTTGAGGGGTCTTCCGCCTTTGTGCCTCAAACCTGTAATAGCGTCAAGGATCTCGCCCTTTGTGGTGTACGTGTTCAGATAGAACTGGGCAGCTGGATCTCTGCTGTACTGAACCACTGAGACACGGTCCTTGTTGTCATCCAGACTGAGTGTCTCTACTACTCTCTGGACAAAGTCTCGCATGGCTGGGAATCCAGTTCTAGTACCATCAGATCCATCCAACAAGAACACAACATCCCTTCCTTGTGGCTTTCTGTCCACTAGGGAACACAAAATTTGAGACATTTTTAGCTTCATGTGTCAAATATTTACTGTGTCAACGTCAGATGGCGAAAGCTGAACTCAACCTTTACAATCTGCTCTATTCTTACTGGCGCAAATGTTTTGCCCTAAGTGGAACTGGCTGACACAAACTCAGTAAAATTACACTTTAATACACTTCAGTTTGCCTCCCACCATGATCTTGGGATGGAAAAATGGGTGACTTTCTTACCAGTTACTGTTGGCGTCATGGGCGTGGCCCTCACTAGCACTTTGCTCATTACAGAGGAGAGCCGTTCTTGGACAGTGGGGAGGTCAGTGAACTCAGACACAGATAGAGCGTAACTAGGGTCATACGATATCTTCTGCAGCTCTCTACTGTCAGAGTTCCTTGTTCCAATGCCAATGGCAAAAACGCCCTGCTGTTTGAGAGCAGAGGCTGGGGTATCTACATTGTCAAAAGACCTTCCACCATTTAGCAGGATCAGTATCTGTGGAACACCTTGCAGGTGCCTACTCCCGGAGGAGTTTGTAAAAACGTTGTCCCTGACGTATTGGAGGGCTGCCCCGGTGTTGAGGGGTCTGCCTCCTCTGTGTCTCAGCCCTCTGACCGAATCCAAAATGTCCTCTCTTGTGGTGTACGTGTTCAGATAGAAATGGACCTCTGCATCTCTGCTGTACTGGACCACAGAGACACGGTCTTTGTTTACTCCCACATTGAGTTTCTCCACCGCTCTCTCAACAAAATCACGCATGGCAGGGAAGCCATTCCTTGTGCCATCGGAACCATCCAGAAGGAATACGATATCCTTTTTGGCAGTGTCAACTGAGAAAAGACAGGAAGACAAACAAGATAAACCTCTGCAAAAAGTGTCCTAGTGGCCTATTCATCAACTGGTGGACGTGTGTTTTTTACAAAGAGCCTAGCACTGCCTACTTCAATTTTAAACACTTGGAAAGCACACCACCACCTCTCCTTAAGTGCACACATGGAGCTAAACAAGTATTGCACATCATTTATTCCTTTCCTTCATTATTGGATAAAACAAATCAGGCAGCCCTTCAAGCCAGCAAGAGGCTGTGCTTGTTAACATACCAGGTACGGTGGGTGCTTCTGGGGTGACGTCAACAACCACAGCCTCCACGGAAGACTGAAGTTGCTGTTGGACGCTGGGAAGGTCAGTGAATTCAGACACAGAGAGAGCATAACTGGGGTCGTGGGCTATCGTCTGCAGTTCTTTGCTATCAGAGCTCCTGGTTCCGATTGCAAAGGTCAAGACTCCCAGCTGTTTGAGAGCAGAAGCTGGTGCATCAACACTGTCAAAAGACCTTCCACCACTTAGCAATATTAGGACCTGAGGGACTCCTTCCAGGCGCCTGCTTCCGGCAGAGGCCGTGAAGACGTTATCCCTCAAGTACTGGAGAGCTGCTCCAGTGTTGAGGGGTCTTCCGCCTTTGTGCCTCAAACCTGTAATAGCGTCAAGGATCTCGCCCTTTGTGGTGTACGTGTTCAGATAGAACTGGGCAGCTGGATCTCTGCTGTACTGAACCACTGAGACACGGTCCTTGTTGTCATCCAGACTGAGTGTCTCTACTACTCTCTGGACAAAGTCTCGCATGGCTGGGAATCCAGTTCTAGTACCATCAGATCCATCCAACAAGAACACAACATCCCTTCCTTGTGGCTTTCTGTCCACTAGGGAACACAAAATTTGAGACATTTTTAGCTTCATGTGTCAAATAGTTACTGTGTCAACGTCAGATGGCGAAAGCTGAACTCAACCTTTACAATCTGCTCTATTCTTACTGGCGCAAATGTTTTGCCCTAAGTGGAACTGGCTGACACAAACTCAGTAAAATTACACTTTAATACACTTCAGTTTGCCTCCCACCATGATCTTGGGATGGAAAAATGGGTGACTTTCTTACCAGTTACTGTTGGCGTCATGGGCGTGGCCCTCACTAGCACTTTGCTCATTACAGAGGAGAGCCGTTCTTGGACAGTGGGGAGGTCAGTGAACTCAGACACAGATAGAGCGTAACTAGGGTCATACGATATCTTCTGCAGCTCTCTACTGTCAGAGTTCCTTGTTCCAATGCCAATGGCAAAAACGCCCTGCTGTTTGAGAGCAGAGGCTGGGGTATCTACATTGTCAAAAGACCTTCCACCATTTAGCAGGATCAGTATCTGAGGAACACCTTGCAGGTGCCTACTCCCGGAGGAGTTTGTAAAAACGTTGTCCCTGACGTATTGGAGGGCTGCCCCGGTGTTGAGGGGTCTGCCTCCTCTGTGTCTCAGCCCTCTGACCGAATCCAAAATGTCCTCTCTTGTGGTGTACGTGCTCAGATAGAAATGGACCTCTGCATCTCTGCTGTACTGGACCACAGAGACACGGTCTTTGTTTACTCCCACATTGAGTTTCTCCACCGCTCTCTCAACAAAATCACGCATGGCAGGGAAGCCATTCCTTGTGCCATCGGAACCATCCAGAAGGAATACGATATCCTTTTTGGCAGTGTCAACTGAGAAAAGACAGGAAGACAAACAAGATAAACCTCTGCAAAAAGTGTCCTAGTGGCCTATTCATCAACTGGTGGACGTGTGTTTTTTACAAAGAGCCTAGCACTGCCTACTTCAATTTTAAACACTTGGAAAGCACACCACCACCTCTCCTTAAGTGCACACATGGAGCTAAACAAGTATTGCACATCATTTATTCCTTTCCTTCATTATTGGATAAAACAAATCAGGCAGCCCTTCAAGCCAGCAAGAGGCTGTGCTTGTTAACATACCAGGTACGGTGGGTGCTTCTGGGGTGACGTCAACAACCACAGCCTCCACGGAAGACTGAAGTTGCTGTTGGACGCTGGGAAGGTCAGTGAATTCAGACACCGAGAGAGCATAACTGGGGTCGTGGGCTATCGTCTGCAGTTCTTTGCTATCAGAGCTCCTGGTTCCGATTGCAAAGGTCAAGACTCCCAGCTGTTTGAGAGCAGAAGCTGGTGCATCAACACTGTCAAAAGACCTTCCACCACTTAGCAATATTAGGACCTGAGGGACTCCTTCCAGGCGCCTGCTTCCGGCAGAGGCCGTGAAGACGTTATCCCTCAAGTACTGGAGAGCTGCTCCAGTGTTGAGGGGTCTTCCGCCTTTGTGCCTCAAACCTGTAATAGCGTCAAGGATCTCGCCCTTTGTGGTGTACGTGTTCAGATAGAACTGGGCAGCTGGATCTCTGCTGTACTGAACCACTGAGACACGGTCCTTGTTGTCATCCAGACTGAGTGTCTCTACTACTCTCTGGACAAAGTCTCGCATGGCTGGGAATCCAGTTCTAGTACCATCAGATCCATCCAACAAGAACACAACATCCCTTCCTTGTGGCTTTCTGTCCACTAGGGAACACAAAATTTGAGACATTTTTAGCTTCATGTGTCAAATATTTACTGTGTCAACGTCAGATGGCGAAAGCTGAACTCAACCTTTACAATCTGCTCTATTCTTACTGGCGCAAATGTTTTGCCCTAAGTGGAACTGGCTGACACAAACTCAGTAAAATTACACTTTAATACACTTCAGTTTGCCTCCCACCATGATCTTGGGATGGAAAAATGGGTGACTTTCTTACCAGTTACTGTTGGCGTCATGGGCGTGGCCCTCACTAGCACTTTGCTCATTACAGAGGAGAGCCGTTCTTGGACAGTGGGGAGGTCAGTGAACTCAGACACAGATAGAGCGTAACTAGGGTCATACGATATCTTCTGCAGCTCTCTACTGTCAGAGTTCCTTGTTCCAATGCCAATGGCAAAAACGCCCTGCTGTTTGAGAGCAGAGGCTGGGGTATCTACATTGTCAAAAGACCTTCCACCATTTAGCAGGATCAGTATCTGAGGAACACCTTGCAGGTGCCTACTCCCGGAGGAGTTTGTAAAAACGTTGTCCCTGACGTATTGGAGGGCTGCCCCGGTGTTGAGGGGTCTGCCTCCTCTGTGTCTCAGCCCTCTGACCGAATCCAAAATGTCCTCTCTTGTGGTGTACGTGCTCAGATAGAAATGGACCTCTGCATCTCTGCTGTACTGGACCACAGAGACACGGTCTTTGTTTACTCCCACATTGAGTTTCTCCACCGCTCTCTCAACAAAATCACGCATGGCAGGGAAGCCATTCCTTGTGCCATCGGAACCATCCAGAAGGAATACGATATCCTTTTTGGCAGTGTCAACTGAGAAAAGACAGGAAGACAAACAAGATAAACCTCTGCAAAAAGTGTCCTAGTGGCCTATTCATCAACTGGTGGACGTGTGTTTTTTACAAAGAGCCTAGCACTGCCTACTTCAATTTTAAACACTTGGAAAGCACACCACCACCTCTCCTTAAGTGCACACATGGAGCTAAACAAGTATTGCACATCATTTATTCCTTTCCTTCATTATTGGATAAAACAAATCAGGCAGCCCTTCAAGCCAGCAAGAGGCTGTGCTTGTTAACATACCAGGTACGGTGGGTGCTTCTGGGGTGACGTCAACAACCACAGCCTCCACGGAAGACTGAAGTTGCTGTTGGACGCTGGGAAGGTCAGTGAATTCAGACACCGAGAGAGCATAACTGGGGTCGTGGGCTATCGTCTGCAGTTCTTTGCTATCAGAGCTCCTGGTTCCGATTGCAAAGGTCAAGACTCCCAGCTGTTTGAGAGCAGAAGCTGGTGCATCAACACTGTCAAAAGACCTTCCACCACTTAGCAATATTAGGACCTGAGGGACTCCTTCCAGGCGCCTGCTTCCGGCAGAGGCCGTGAAGACGTTATCCCTCAAGTACTGGAGAGCTGCTCCAGTGTTGAGGGGTCTTCCGCCTTTGTGCCTCAAACCTGTAATAGCGTCAAGGATCTCGCCCTTTGTGGTGTACGTGTTCAGATAGAACTGGGCAGCTGGATCTCTGCTGTACTGAACCACTGAGACACGGTCCTTGTTGTCATCCAGACTGAGTGTCTCTACTACTCTCTGGACAAAGTCTCGCATGGCTGGGAATCCAGTTCTAGTACCATCAGATCCATCCAACAAGAACACAACATCCCTTCCTTGTGGCTTTCTGTCCACTAGGGAACACAAAATTTGAGACATTTTTAGCTTCATGTGTCAAATATTTACTGTGTCAACGTCAGATGGCGAAAGCTGAACTCAACCTTTACAATCTGCTCTATTCTTACTGGCGCAAATGTTTTGCCCTAAGTGGAACTGGCTGACACAAACTCAGTAAAATTACACTTTAATACACTTCAGTTTGCCTCCCACCATGATCTTGGGATGGAAAAATGGGTGACTTTCTTACCAGTTACTGTTGGCGTCATGGGCGTGGCCCTCACTAGCACTTTGCTCATTACAGAGGAGAGCCGTTCTTGGACAGTGGGGAGGTCAGTGAACTCAGACACAGATAGAGCGTAACTAGGGTCATACGATATCTTCTGCAGCTCTCTACTGTCAGAGTTCCTTGTTCCAATGCCAATGGCAAAAACGCCCTGCTGTTTGAGAGCAGAGGCTGGGGTATCTACATTGTCAAAAGACCTTCCACCATTTAGCAGGATCAGTATCTGTGGAACACCTTGCAGGTGCCTACTCCCGGAGGAGTTTGTAAAAACGTTGTCCCTGACGTATTGGAGGGCTGCCCCGGTGTTGAGGGGTCTGCCTCCTCTGTGTCTCAGCCCTCTGACCGAATCCAAAATGTCCTCTCTTGTGGTGTACGTGTTCAGATAGAAATGGACCTCTGCATCTCTGCTGTACTGGACCACAGAGACACGGTCTTTGTTTACTCCCACATTGAGTTTCTCCACCGCTCTCTCAACAAAATCACGCATGGCAGGGAAGCCATTCCTTGTGCCATCGGAACCATCCAGAAGGAATACGATATCCTTTTTGGCAGTGTCAACTGAGAAAAGACAGGAAGACAAACAAGATAAACCTCTGCAAAAAGTGTCCTAGTGGCCTATTCATCAACTGGTGGACGTGTGTTTTTTACAAAGAGCCTAGCACTGCCTACTTCAATTTTAAACACTTGGAAAGCACACCACCACCTCTCCTTAAGTGCACACATGGAGCTAAACAAGTATTGCACATCATTTATTCCTTTCCTTCATTATTGGATAAAACAAATCAGGCAGCCCTTCAAGCCAGCAAGAGGCTGTGCTTGTTAACATACCAGGTACGGTGGGTGCTTCTGGGGTGACGTCAACAACCACAGCCTCCACGGAAGACTGAAGTTGCTGTTGGACGCTGGGAAGGTCAGTGAATTCAGACACCGAGAGAGCATAACTGGGGTCGTGGGCTATCGTCTGCAGTTCTTTGCTATCAGAGCTCCTGGTTCCGATTGCAAAGGTCAAGACTCCCAGCTGTTTGAGAGCAGAAGCTGGTGCATCAACACTGTCAAAAGACCTTCCACCACTTAGCAATATTAGGACCTGAGGGACTCCTTCCAGGCGCCTGCTTCCGGCAGAGGCCGTGAAGACGTTATCCCTCAAGTACTGGAGAGCTGCTCCAGTGTTGAGGGGTCTTCCGCCTTTGTGCCTCAAACCTGTAATAGCGTCAAGGATCTCGCCCTTTGTGGTGTACGTGTTCAGATAGAACTGGGCAGCTGGATCTCTGCTGTACTGAACCACTGAGACACGGTCCTTGTTGTCATCCAGACTGAGTGTGTCTACTACTCTCTGGACAAAGTCTCGCATGGCTGGGAATCCAGTTCTAGTACCATCAGATCCATCCAACAAGAACACAACATCCCTTCCTTGTGGCTTTCTGTCCACTAGGGAACACAAAATTTGAGACATTTTTAGCTTCATGTGTCAAATATTTACTGTGTCAACGTCAGATGGCGAAAGCTGAACTCAACCTTTACAATCTGCTCTATTCTTACTGGCGCAAATGTTTTGCCCTAAGTGGAACTGGCTGACACAAACTCAGTAAAATTACACTTTAATACACTTCAGTTTGCCTCCCACCATGATCTTAGGATGGAAAAATGGGTGACTTTCTTACCAGTTACTGTTGGCGTCATGGGCGTGGCCCTCACTAGCACTTTGCTCATTACAGAGGAGAGCCGTTCTTGGACAGTGGGGAGGTCAGTGAACTCAGACACAGATAGAGCGTAACTAGGGTCATACGATATCTTCTGCAGCTCTCTACTGTCAGAGTTCCTTGTTCCAATGCCAATGGCAAAAACGCCCTGCTGTTTGAGAGCAGAGGCTGGGGTATCTACATTGTCAAAAGACCTTCCACCATTTAGCAGGATCAGTATCTGAGGAACACCTTGCAGGTGCCTACTCCCGGAGGAGTTTGTAAAAACGTTGTCCCTGACGTATTGGAGGGCTGCCCCGGTGTTGAGGGGTCTGCCTCCTCTGTGTCTCAGCCCTCTGACCGAATCCAAAATGTCCTCTCTTGTGGTGTACGTGCTCAGATAGAAATGGACCTCTGCATCTCTGCTGTACTGGACCACAGAGACACGGTCTTTGTTTACTCCCACATTGAGTTTCTCCACCGCTCTCTCAACAAAATCACGCATGGCAGGGAAGCCATTCCTTGTGCCATCGGAACCATCCAGAAGGAATACGATATCCTTTTTGGCAGTGTCAACTGAGAAAAGACAGGAAGACAAACAAGATAAACCTCTGCAAAAAGTGTCCTAGTGGCCTATTCATCAACTGGTGGACGTGTGTTTTTTACAAAGAGCCTAGCACTGCCTACTTCAATTTTAAACACTTGGAAAGCACACCACCACCTCTCCTTAAGTGCACACATGGAGCTAAACAAGTATTGCACATCATTTATTCCTTTCCTTCATTATTGGATAAAACAAATCAGGCAGCCCTTCAAGCCAGCAAGAGGCTGTGCTTGTTAACATACCAGGTACGGTGGGTGCTTCTGGGGTGACGTCAACAACCACAGCCTCCACGGAAGACTGAAGTTGCTGTTGGACGCTGGGAAGGTCAGTGAATTCAGACACCGAGAGAGCATAACTGGGGTCGTGGGCTATCGTCTGCAGTTCTTTGCTATCAGAGCTCCTGGTTCCGATTGCAAAGGTCAAGACTCCCAGCTGTTTGAGAGCAGAAGCTGGTGCATCAACACTGTCAAAAGACCTTCCACCACTTAGCAATATTAGGACCTGAGGGACTCCTTCCAGGCGCCTGCTTCCGGCAGAGGCCGTGAAGACGTTATCCCTCAAGTACTGGAGAGCTGCTCCAGTGTTGAGGGGTCTTCCGCCTTTGTGCCTCAAACCTGTAATAGCGTCAAGGATCTCGCCCTTTGTGGTGTACGTGTTCAGATAGAACTGCGCAGCTGGATCTCTGCTGTACTGAACCACTGAGACACGGTCCTTGTTGTCATCCAGACTGAGTGTCTCTACTACTCTCTGGACAAAGTCTCGCATGGCTGGGAATCCAGTTCTAGTACCATCAGATCCATCCAACAAGAACACAACATCCCTTCCTTGTGGCTTTCTGTCCACTAGGGAACACAAAATTTGAGACATTTTTAGCTTCATGTGTCAAATATTTACTGTGTCAACGTCAGATGGCGAAAGCTGAACTCAACCTTTACAATCTGCTCTATTCTTACTGGCGCAAATGTTTTGCCCTAAGTGGAACTGGCTGACACAAACTCAGTAAAATTACACTTTAATACACTTCAGTTTGCCTCCCACCATGATCTTGGGATGGAAAAATGGGTGACTTTCTTACCAGTTACTGTTGGCGTCATGGGCGTGGCCCTCACTAGCACTTTGCTCATTACAGAGGAGAGCCGTTCTTGGACAGTGGGGAGGTCAGTGAACTCAGACACAGATAGAGCGTAACTAGGGTCATACGATATCTTCTGCAGCTCTCTACTGTCAGAGTTCCTTGTTCCAATGCCAATGGCAAAAACGCCCTGCTGTTTGAGAGCAGAGGCTGGGGTATCTACATTGTCAAAAGACCTTCCACCATTTAGCAGGATCAGTATCTGTGGAACACCTTGCAGGTGCCTACTCCCGGAGGAGTTTGTAAAAACGTTGTCCCTGACGTATTGGAGGGCTGCCCCGGTGTTGAGGGGTCTGCCTCCTCTGTGTCTCAGCCCTCTGACCGAATCCAAAATGTCCTCTCTTGTGGTGTACGTGTTCAGATAGAAATGGACCTCTGCATCTCTGCTGTACTGGACCACAGAGACACGGTCTTTGTTTACTCCCACATTGAGTTTCTCCACCGCTCTCTCAACAAAATCACGCATGGCAGGGAAGCCATTCCTTGTGCCATCGGAACCATCCAGAAGGAATACGATATCCTTTTTGGCAGTGTCAACTGAGAAAAGACAGGAAGACAAACAAGATAAACCTCTGCAAAAAGTGTCCTAGTGGCCTATTCATCAACTGGTGGACGTGTGTTTTTTACAAAGAGCCTAGCACTGCCTACTTCAATTTTAAACACTTGGAAAGCACACCACCACCTCTCCTTAAGTGCACACATGGAGCTAAACAAGTATTGCACATCATTTATTCCTTTCCTTCATTATTGGATAAAACAAATCAGGCAGCCCTTCAAGCCAGCAAGAGGCTGTGCTTGTTAACATACCAGGTACGGTGGGTGCTTCTGGGGTGACGTCAACAACCACAGCCTCCACGGAAGACTGAAGTTGCTGTTGGACGCTGGGAAGGTCAGTGAATTCAGACACCGAGAGAGCATAACTGGGGTCGTGGGCTATCGTCTGCAGTTCTTTGCTATCAGAGCTCCTGGTTCCGATTGCAAAGGTCAAGACTCCCAGCTGTTTGAGAGCAGAAGCTGGTGCATCAACACTGTCAAAAGACCTTCCACCACTTAGCAATATTAGGACCTGAGGGACTCCTTCCAGGCGCCTGCTTCCGGCAGAGGCCGTGAAGACGTTATCCCTCAAGTACTGGAGAGCTGCTCCAGTGTTGAGGGGTCTTCCGCCTTTGTGCCTCAAACCTGTAATAGCGTCAAGGATCTCGCCCTTTGTGGTGTACGTGTTCAGATAGAACTGGGCAGCTGGATCTCTGCTGTACTGAACCACTGAGACACGGTCCTTGTTGTCATCCAGACTGAGTGTCTCTACTACTCTCTGGACAAAGTCTCGCATGGCTGGGAATCCAGTTCTAGTACCATCAGATCCATCCAACAAGAACACAACATCCCTTCCTTGTGGCTTTCTGTCCACTAGGGAACACAAAATTTGAGACATTTTTAGCTTCATGTGTCAAATATTTACTGTGTCAACGTCAGATGGCGAAAGCTGAACTCAACCTTTACAATCTGCTCTATTCTTACTGGCGCAAATGTTTTGCCCTAAGTGGAACTGGCTGACACAAACTCAGTAAAATTACACTTTAATACACTTCAGTTTGCCTCCCACCATGATCTTGGGATGGAAAAATGGGTGACTTTCTTACCAGTTACTGTTGGCGTCATGGGCGTGGCCCTCACTAGCACTTTGCTCATTACAGAGGAGAGCCGTTCTTGGACAGTGGGGAGGTCAGTGAACTCAGACACAGATAGAGCGTAACTAGGGTCATACGATATCTTCTGCAGCTCTCTACTGTCAGAGTTCCTTGTTCCAATGCCAATGGCAAAAACGCCCTGCTGTTTGAGAGCAGAGGCTGGGGTATCTACATTGTCAAAAGACCTTCCACCATTTAGCAGGATCAGTATCTGAGGAACACCTTGCAGGTGCCTACTCCCGGAGGAGTTTGTAAAAACGTTGTCCCTGACGTATTGGAGGGCTGCCCCGGTGTTGAGGGGTCTGCCTCCTCTGTGTCTCAGCCCTCTGACCGAATCCAAAATGTCCTCTCTTGTGGTGTACGTGTTCAGATAGAAATGGACCTCTGCATCTCTGCTGTACTGGACCACAGAGACACGGTCTTTGTTTACTCCCACATTGAGTTTCTCCACCGCTCTCTCAACAAAATCACGCATGGCAGGGAAGCCATTCCTTGTGCCATCGGAACCATCCAGAAGGAATACGATATCCTTTTTGGCAGTGTCAACTGAGAAAAGACAGGAAGACAAACAAGATAAACCTCTGCAAAAAGTGTCCTAGTGGCCTATTCATCAACTGGTGGACGTGTGTTTTTTACAAAGAGCCTAGCACTGCCTACTTCAATTTTAAACACTTGGAAAGCACACCACCACCTCTCCTTAAGTGCACACATGGAGCTAAACAAGTATTGCACATCATTTATTCCTTTCCTTCATTATTGGATAAAACAAATCAGGCAGCCCTTCAAGCCAGCAAGAGGCTGTGCTTGTTAACATACCAGGTACGGTGGGTGCTTCTGGGGTGACGTCAACAACCACAGCCTCCACGGAAGACTGAAGTTGCTGTTGGACGCTGGGAAGGTCAGTGAATTCAGACACCGAGAGAGCATAACTGGGGTCGTGGGCTATCGTCTGCAGTTCTTTGCTATCAGAGCTCCTGGTTCCGATTGCAAAGGTCAAGACTCCCAGCTGTTTGAGAGCAGAAGCTGGTGCATCAACACTGTCAAAAGACCTTCCACCACTTAGCAATATTAGGACCTGAGGGACTCCTTCCAGGCGCCTGCTTCCGGCAGAGGCCGTGAAGACGTTATCCCTCAAGTACTGGAGAGCTGCTCCAGTGTTGAGGGGTCTTCCGCCTTTGTGCCTCAAACCTGTAATAGCGTCAAGGATCTCGCCCTTTGTGGTGTACGTGTTCAGATAGAACTGGGCAGCTGGATCTCTGCTGTACTGAACCACTGAGACACGGTCCTTGTTGTCATCCAGACTGAGTGTCTCTACTACTCTCTGGACAAAGTCTCGCATGGCTGGGAATCCAGTTCTAGTACCATCAGATCCATCCAACAAGAACACAACATCCCTTCCTTGTGGCTTTCTGTCCACTAGGGAACACAAAATTTGAGACATTTTTAGCTTCATGTGTCAAATATTTACTGTGTCAACGTCAGATGGCGAAAGCTGAACTCAACCTTTACAATCTGCTCTATTCTTACTGGCGCAAATGTTTTGCCCTAAGTGGAACTGGCTGACACAAACTCAGTAAAATTACACTTTAATACACTTCAGTTTGCCTCCCACCATGATCTTGGGATGGAAAAATGGGTGACTTTCTTACCAGTTACTGTTGGCGTCATGGGCGTGGCCCTCACTAGCACTTTGCTCATTACAGAGGAGAGCCGTTCTTGGACAGTGGGGAGGTCAGTGAACTCAGACACAGATAGAGCGTAACTAGGGTCATACGATATCTTCTGCAGCTCTCTACTGTCAGAGTTCCTTGTTCCAATGCCAATGGCAAAAACGCCCTGCTGTTTGAGAGCAGAGGCTGGGGTATCTACATTGTCAAAAGACCTTCCACCATTTAGCAGGATCAGTATCTGAGGAACACCTTGCAGGTGCCTACTCCCGGAGGAGTTTGTAAAAACGTTGTCCCTGACGTATTGGAGGGCTGCCCCGGTGTTGAGGGGTCTGCCTCCTCTGTGTCTCAGCCCTCTGACCGAATCCAAAATGTCCTCTCTTGTGGTGTACGTGCTCAGATAGAAATGGACCTCTGCATCTCTGCTGTACTGGACCACAGAGACACGGTCTTTGTTTACTCCCACATTGAGTTTCTCCACCGCTCTCTCAACAAAATCACGCATGGCAGGGAAGCCATTCCTTGTGCCATCGGAACCATCCAGAAGGAATACGATATCCTTTTTGGCAGTGTCAACTGAGAAAAGACAGGAAGACAAACAAGATAAACCTCTGCAAAAAGTGTCCTAGTGGCCTATTCATCAACTGGTGGACGTGTGTTTTTTACAAAGAGCCTAGCACTGCCTAATTCAATTTTAAACACTTGGAAAGCACACCACCACCTCTCCTTAAGTGCACACATGGAGCTAAACAAGTATTGCACATCATTTATTCCTTTCCTTCATTATTGGATAAAACAAATCAGGCAGCCCTTCAAGCCAGCAAGAGGCTGTGCTTGTTAACATACCAGGTACGGTGGGTGCTTCTGGGGTGACGTCAACAACCACAGCCTCCACGGAAGACTGAAGTTGCTGTTGGACGCTGGGAAGGTCAGTGAATTCAGACACCGAGAGAGCATAACTGGGGTCGTGGGCTATCGTCTGCAGTTCTTTGCTATCAGAGCTCCTGGTTCCGATTGCAAAGGTCAAGACTCCCAGCTGTTTGAGAGCAGAAGCTGGTGCATCAACACTGTCAAAAGACCTTCCACCACTTAGCAATATTAGGACCTGAGGGACTCCTTCCAGGCGCCTGCTTCCGGCAGAGGCCGTGAAGACGTTATCCCTCAAGTACTGGAGAGCTGCTCCAGTGTTGAGGGGTCTTCCGCCTTTGTGCCTCAAACCTGTAATAGCGTCAAGGATCTCGCCCTTTGTGGTGTACGTGTTCAGATAGAACTGGGCAGCTGGATCTCTGCTGTACTGAACCACTGAGACACGGTCCTTGTTGTCATCCAGACTGAGTGTCTCTACTACTCTCTGGACAAAGTCTCGCATGGCTGGGAATCCAGTTCTAGTACCATCAGATCCATCCAACAAGAACACAACATCCCTTCCTTGTGGCTTTCTGTCCACTAGGGAACACAAAATTTGAGACATTTTTAGCTTCATGTGTCAAATATTTACTGTGTCAACGTCAGATGGCGAAAGCTGAACTCAACCTTTACAATCTGCTCTATTCTTACTGGCGCAAATGTTTTGCCCTAAGTGGAACTGGCTGACACAAACTCAGTAAAATTACACTTTAATACACTTCAGTTTGCCTCCCACCATGATCTTGGGATGGAAAAATGGGTGACTTTCTTACCAGTTACTGTTGGCGTCATGGGCGTGGCCCTCACTAGCACTTTGCTCATTACAGAGGAGAGCCGTTCTTGGACAGTGGGGAGGTCAGTGAACTCAGACACAGATAGAGCGTAACTAGGGTCATACGATATCTTCTGCAGCTCTCTACTGTCAGAGTTCCTTGTTCCAATGCCAATGGCAAAAACGCCCTGCTGTTTGAGAGCAGAGGCTGGGGTATCTACATTGTCAAAAGACCTTCCACCATTTAGCAGGATCAGTATCTGAGGAACACCTTGCAGGTGCCTACTCCCGGAGGAGTTTGTAAAAACGTTGTCCCTGACGTATTGGAGGGCTGCCCCGGTGTTGAGGGGTCTGCCTCCTCTGTGTCTCAGCCCTCTGACCGAATCCAAAATGTCCTCTCTTGTGGTGTACGTGCTCAGATAGAAATGGACCTCTGCATCTCTGCTGTACTGGACCACAGAGACACGGTCTTTGTTTACTCCCACATTGAGTTTCTCCACCGCTCTCTCAACAAAATCACGCATGGCAGGGAAGCCATTCCTTGTGCCATCGGAACCATCCAGAAGGAATACGATATCCTTTTTGGCAGTGTCAACTGAGAAAAGACAGGAAGACAAACAAGATAAACCTCTGCAAAAAGTGTCCTAGTGGCCTATTCATCAACTGGTGGACGTGTGTTTTTTACAAAGAGCCTAGCACTGCCTACTTCAATTTTAAACACTTGGAAAGCACACCACCACCTCTCCTTAAGTGCACACATGGAGCTAAACAAGTATTGCACATCATTTATTCCTTTCCTTCATTATTGGATAAAACAAATCAGGCAGCCCTTCAAGCCAGCAAGAGGCTGTGCTTGTTAACATACCAGGTACGGTGGGTGCTTCTGGGGTGACGTCAACAACCACAGCCTCCACGGAAGACTGAAGTTGCTGTTGGACGCTGGGAAGGTCAGTGAATTCAGACACCGAGAGAGCATAACTGGGGTCGTGGGCTATCGTCTGCAGTTCTTTGCTATCAGAGCTCCTGGTTCCGATTGCAAAGGTCAAGACTCCCAGCTGTTTGAGAGCAGAAGCTGGTGCATCAACACTGTCAAAAGACCTTCCACCACTTAGCAATATTAGGACCTGAGGGACTCCTTCCAGGCGCCTGCTTCCGGCAGAGGCCGTGAAGACGTTATCCCTCAAGTACTGGAGAGCTGCTCCAGTGTTGAGGGGTCTTCCGCCTTTGTGCCTCAAACCTGTAATAGCGTCAAGGATCTCGCCCTTTGTGGTGTACGTGTTCAGATAGAACTGGGCAGCTGGATCTCTGCTGTACTGAACCACTGAGACACGGTCCTTGTTGTCATCCAGACTGAGTGTCTCTACTACTCTCTGGACAAAGTCTCGCATGGCTGGGAATCCAGTTCTAGTACCATCAGATCCATCCAACAAGAACACAACATCCCTTCCTTGTGGCTTTCTGTCCACTAGGGAACACAAAATTTGAGACATTTTTAGCTTCATGTGTCAAATATTTACTGTGTCAACGTCAGATGGCGAAAGCTGAACTCCAGCTTTACAATCTGCTCTATTCTTACTGGCGCAAATGTTTTGCCCTAAGTGGAACTGGCTGACACAAACTCAGTAAAATTACACTTTAATACACTTCAGTTTGCCTCCCACCATGATCTTGGGATGGAAAAATGGGTGACTTTCTTACCAGTTACTGTTGGCGTCATGGGCGTGGCCCTCACTAGCACTTTGCTCATTACAGAGGAGAGCCGTTCTTGGACAGTGGGGAGGTCAGTGAACTCAGACACAGATAGAGCGTAACTAGGGTCATACGATATCTTCTGCAGCTCTCTACTGTCAGAGTTCCTTGTTCCAATGCCAATGGCAAAAACGCCCTGCTGTTTGAGAGCAGAGGCTGGGGTATCTACATTGTCAAAAGACCTTCCACCATTTAGCAGGATCAGTATCTGAGGAACACCTTGCAGGTGCCTACTCCCGGAGGAGTTTGTAAAAACGTTGTCCCTGACGTATTGGAGGGCTGCCCCGGTGTTGAGGGGTCTGCCTCCTCTGTGTCTCAGCCCTCTGACCGAATCCAAAATGTCCTCTCTTGTGGTGTACGTGCTCAGATAGAAATGGACCTCTGCATCTCTGCTGTACTGGACCACAGAGACACGGTCTTTGTTTACTCCCACATTGAGTTTCTCCACCGCTCTCTCAACAAAATCACGCATGGCAGGGAAGCCATTCCTTGTGCCATCGGAACCATCCAGAAGGAATACGATATCCTTTTTGGCAGTGTCAACTGAGAAAAGACAGGAAGACAAACAAGATAAACCTCTGCAAAAAGTGTCCTAGTGGCCTATTCATCAACTGGTGGACGTGTGTTTTTTTACAAAGAGCCTAGCACTGCCTACTTCAATTTTAAACACTTGGAAAGCACACCACCACCTCTCCTTAAGTGCACACATGGAGCTAAACAAGTATTGCACATCATTTATTCCTTTCCTTCATTATTGGATAAAACAAATCAGGCAGCCCTTCAAGCCAGCAAGAGGCTGTGCTTGTTAACATACCAGGTACGGTGGGTGCTTCTGGGGTGACGTCAACAACCACAGCCTCCACGGAAGACTGAAGTTGCTGTTGGACGCTGGGAAGGTCAGTGAATTCAGACACCGAGAGAGCATAACTGGGGTCGTGGGCTATCGTCTGCAGTTCTTTGCTATCAGAGCTCCTGGTTCCGATTGCAAAGGTCAAGACTCCCAGCTGTTTGAGAGCAGAAGCTGGTGCATCAACACTGTCAAAAGACCTTCCACCACTTAGCAATATTAGGACCTGAGGGACTCCTTCCAGGCGCCTGCTTCCGGCAGAGGCCGTGAAGACGTTATCCCTCAAGTACTGGAGAGCTGCTCCAGTGTTGAGGGGTCTTCCGCCTTTGTGCCTCAAACCTGTAATAGCGTCAAGGATCTCGCCCTTTGTGGTGTACGTGTTCAGATAGAACTGGGCAGCTGGATCTCTGCTGTACTGAACCACTGAGACACGGTCCTTGTTGTCATCCAGACTGAGTGTCTCTACTACTCTCTGGACAAAGTCTCGCATGGCTGGGAATCCAGTTCTAGTACCATCAGATCCATCCAACAAGAACACAACATCCCTTCCTTGTGGCTTTCTGTCCACTAGGGAACACAAAATTTGAGACATTTTTAGCTTCATGTGTCAAATATTTACTGTGTCAACGTCAGATGGCGAAAGCTGAACTCCAGCTTTACAATCTGCTCTATTCTTACTGGCGCAAATGTTTTGCCCTAAGTGGAACTGGCTGACACAAACTCAGTAAAATTACACTTTAATACACTTCAGTTTGCCTCCCACCATGATCTTGGGATGGAAAAATGGGTGACTTTCTTACCAGTTACTGTTGGCGTCATGGGCGTGGCCCTCACTAGCACTTTGCTCATTACAGAGGAGAGCCGTTCTTGGACAGTGGGGAGGTCAGTGAACTCAGACACAGATAGAGCGTAACTAGGGTCATACGATATCTTCTGCAGCTCTCTACTGTCAGAGTTCCTTGTTCCAATGCCAATGGCAAAAACGCCCTGCTGTTTGAGAGCAGAGGCTGGGGTATCTACATTGTCAAAAGACCTTCCACCATTTAGCAGGATCAGTATCTGAGGAACACCTTGCAGGTGCCTACTCCCGGAGGAGTTTGTAAAAACGTTGTCCCTGACGTATTGGAGGGCTGCCCCGGTGTTGAGGGGTCTGCCTCCTCTGTGTCTCAGCCCTCTGACCGAATCCAAAATGTCCTCTCTTGTGGTGTACGTGCTCAGATAGAAATGGACCTCTGCATCTCTGCTGTACTGGACCACAGAGACACGGTCTTTGTTTACTCCCACATTGAGTTTCTCCACCGCTCTCTCAACAAAATCACGCATGGCAGGGAAGCCATTCCTTGTGCCATCGGAACCATCCAGAAGGAATACGATATCCTTTTTGGCAGTGTCAACTGAGAAAAGACAGGAAGACAAACAAGATAAACCTCTGCAAAAAGTGTCCTAGTGGCCTATTCATCAACTGGTGGACGTGTGTTTTTTACAAAGAGCCTAGCACTGCCTACTTCAATTTTAAACACTTGGAAAGCACACCACCACCTCTCCTTAAGTGCACACATGGAGCTAAACAAGTATTGCACATCATTTATTCCTTTCCTTCATTATTGGATAAAACAAATCAGGCAGCCCTTCAAGCCAGCAAGAGGCTGTGCTTGTTAACATACCAGGTACGGTGGGTGCTTCTGGGGTGACGTCAACAACCACAGCCTCCACGGAAGACTGAAGTTGCTGTTGGACGCTGGGAAGGTCAGTGAATTCAGACACAGAGAGAGCATAACTGGGGTCGTGGGCTATCGTCTGCAGTTCTTTGCTATCAGAGCTCCTGGTTCCGATTGCAAAGGTCAAGACTCCCAGCTGTTTGAGAGCAGAAGCTGGTGCATCAACACTGTCAAAAGACCTTCCACCACTTAGCAATATTAGGACCTGAGGGACTCCTTCCAGGCGCCTGCTTCCGGCAGAGGCCGTGAAGACGTTATCCCTCAAGTACTGGAGAGCTGCTCCAGTGTTGAGGGGTCTTCCGCCTTTGTGCCTCAAACCTGTAATAGCGTCAAGGATCTCGCCCTTTGTGGTGTACGTGTTCA
Source organism: Scomber scombrus (assembly GCF_963691925.1). Lineage (NCBI taxonomy): Eukaryota > Metazoa > Chordata > Actinopteri > Scombriformes > Scombridae > Scomber > Scomber scombrus. The sequence goes on along the minus strand of NC_084982.1, from coordinate 26,515,216 downwards.
GATAGAACTGGGCAGCTGGATCTCTGCTGTACTGAACCACTGAGACACGGTCCTTGTTGTCATCCAGACTGAGTGTCTCTACTACTCTCTGGACAAAGTCTCGCATGGCTGGGAATCCAGTTCTAGTACCATCAGATCCATCCAACAAGAACACAACATCCCTTCCTTGTGGCTTTCTGTCCACTAGGGAACACAAAATTTGAGACATTTTTAGCTTCATGTGTCAAATATTTACTGTGTCAACGTCAGATGGCGAAAGCTGAACTCAACCTTTACAATCTGCTCTATTCTTACTGGCGCAAATGTTTTGCCCTAAGTGGAACTGGCTGACACAAACTCAGTAAAATTACACTTTAATACACTTCAGTTTGCCTCCCACCATGATCTTGGGATGGAAAAATGGGTGACTTTCTTACCAGTTACTGTTGGCGTCATGGGCGTGGCCCTCACTAGCACTTTGCTCATTACAGAGGAGAGCCGTTCTTGGACAGTGGGGAGGTCAGTGAACTCAGACACAGATAGAGCGTAACTAGGGTCATACGATATCTTCTGCAGCTCTCTACTGTCAGAGTTCCTTGTTCCAATGCCAATGGCAAAAACGCCCTGCTGTTTGAGAGCAGAGGCTGGGGTATCTACATTGTCAAAAGACCTTCCACCATTTAGCAGGATCAGTATCTGTGGAACACCTTGCAGGTGCCTACTCCCGGAGGAGTTTGTAAAAACGTTGTCCCTGACGTATTGGAGGGCAGCCCCGGTGTTGAGGGGTCTGCCTCCTCTGTGTCTCAGCCCTCTGACCGAATCCAAAATGTCCTCTCTTGTGGTGTACGTGTTCAGATAGAAATGGACCTCTGCATCTCTGCTGTACTGGACCACAGAGACACGGTCTTTGTTTACTCCCACATTGAGTTTCTCCACCGCTCTCTCAACAAAATCACGCATGGCAGGGAAGCCATTCCTTGTGCCATCGGAACCATCCAGAAGGAATACGATATCCTTTTTGGCAGTGTCAACTGAGAAAAGACAGGAAGACAAACAAGATAAACCTCTGCAAAAAGTGTCCTAGTGGCCTATTCATCAACTGGTGGACGTGTGTTTTTTACAAAGAGCCTAGCACTGCCTACTTCAATTTTAAACACTTGGAAAGCACACCACCACCTCTCCTTAAGTGCACACATGGAGCTAAACAAGTATTGCACATCATTTATTCCTTTCCTTCATTATTGGATAAAACAAATCAGGCAGCCCTTCAAGCCAGCAAGAGGCTGTGCTTGTTAACATACCAGGTACGGTGGGTGCTTCTGGGGTGACGTCAACAACCACAGCCTCCACGGAAGACTGAAGTTGCTGTTGGACGCTGGGAAGGTCAGTGAATTCAGACACAGAGAGAGCATAACTGGGGTCGTGGGCTATCGTCTGCAGTTCTTTGCTATCAGAGCTCCTGGTTCCGATTGCAAAGGTCAAGACTCCCAGCTGTTTGAGAGCAGAAGCTGGTGCATCAACACTGTCAAAAGACCTTCCACCACTTAGCAATATTAGGACCTGAGGGACTCCTTCCAGGCGCCTGCTTCCGGCAGAGGCCGTGAAGACGTTATCCCTCAAGTACTGGAGAGCTGCTCCAGTGTTGAGGGGTCTTCCGCCTTTGTGCCTCAAACCTGTAATAGCGTCAAGGATCTCGCCCTTTGTGGTGTACTGGTTCAGATAGAACTGGGCAGCTGGATCTCTGCTGTACTGAACCACTGAGACACGGTCCTTGTTGTCATCCAGACTGAGTGTCTCTACTACTCTCTGGACAAAGTCTCGCATGGCTGGGAATCCAGTTCTAGTACCATCAGATCCATCCAACAAGAACACAACATCCCTTCCTTGTGGCTTTCTGTCCACTAGGGAACACAAAATTTGAGACATTTTTAGCTTCATGTGTCAAATATTTACTGTGTCAACGTCAGATGGCGAAAGCTGAACTCAACCTTTACAATCTGCTCTATTCTTACTGGCGCAAATGTTTTGCCCTAAGTGGAACTGGCTGACACAAACTCAGTAAAATTACACTTTAATACACTTCAGTTTGCCTCCCACCATGATCTTGGGATGGAAAAATGGGTGACTTTCTTACCAGTTACTGTTGGCGTCATGGGCGTGGCCCTCACTAGCACTTTGCTCATTACAGAGGAGAGCCGTTCTTGGACAGTGGGGAGGTCAGTGAACTCAGACACAGATAGAGCGTAACTAGGGTCATACGATATCTTCTGCAGCTCTCTACTGTCAGAGTTCCTTGTTCCAATGCCAATGGCAAAAACGCCCTGCTGTTTGAGAGCAGAGGCTGGGGTATCTACATTGTCAAAAGACCTTCCACCATTTAGCAGGATCAGTATCTGTGGAACACCTTGCAGGTGCCTACTCCCGGAGGAGTTTGTAAAAACGTTGTCCCTGACGTATTGGAGGGCTGCCCCGGTGTTGAGGGGTCTGCCTCCTCTGTGTCTCAGCCCTCTGACCGAATCCAAAATGTCCTCTCTTGTGGTGTACGTGTTCAGATAGAAATGGACCTCTGCATCTCTGCTGTACTGGACCACAGAGACACGGTCTTTGTTTACTCCCACATTGAGTTTCTCCACCGCTCTCTCAACAAAATCACGCATGGCAGGGAAGCCATTCCTTGTGCCATCGGAACCATCCAGAAGGAATACGATATCCTTTTTGGCAGTGTCAACTGAGAAAAGACAGGAAGACAAACAAGATAAACCTCTGCAAAAAGTGTCCTAGTGGCCTATTCATCAACTGGTGGACGTGTGTTTTTTACAAAGAGCCTAGCACTGCCTACTTCAATTTTAAACACTTGGAAAGCACACCACCACCTCTCCTTAAGTGCACACATGGAGCTAAACAAGTATTGCACATCATTTATTCCTTTCCTTCATTATTGGATAAAACAAATCGGGCAGCCCTTCAAGCCAGCAAGAGGCTGTGCTTGTTAACATACCAGGTACGGTGGGTGCTTCTGGGGTGACGTCAACAACCACAGCCTCCACGGAAGACTGAAGTTGCTGTTGGACGCTGGGAAGGTCAGTGAATTCAGACACCGAGAGAGCATAACTGGGGTCGTGGGCTATCGTCTGCAGTTCTTTGCTATCAGAGCTCCTGGTTCCGATTGCAAAGGTCAAGACTCCCAGCTGTTTGAGAGCAGAAGCTGGTGCATCAACACTGTCAAAAGACCTTCCACCACTTAGCAATATTAGGACCTGAGGGACTCCTTCCAGGCGCCTGCTTCCGGCAGAGGCCGTGAAGACGTTATCCCTCAAGTACTGGAGAGCTGCTCCAGTGTTGAGGGGTCTTCCGCCTTTGTGCCTCAAACCTGTAATAGCGTCAAGGATCTCGCCCTTTGTGGTGTACGTGTTCAGATAGAACTGCGCAGCTGGATCTCTGCTGTACTGAACCACTGAGACACGGTCCTTGTTGTCATCCAGACTGAGTGTCTCTACTACTCTCTGGACAAAGTCTCGCATGGCTGGGAATCCAGTTCTAGTACCATCAGATCCATCCAACAAGAACACAACATCCCTTCCTTGTGGCTTTCTGTCCACTAGGGAACACAAAATTTGAGACATTTTTAGCTTCATGTGTCAAATATTTACTGTGTCAACGTCAGATGGCGAAAGCTGAACTCAACCTTTACAATCTGCTCTATTCTTACTGGCGCAAATGTTTTGCCCTAAGTGGAACTGGCTGACACAAACTCAGTAAAATTACACTTTAATACACTTCAGTTTGCCTCCCACCATGATCTTGGGATGGAAAAATGGGTGACTTTCTTACCAGTTACTGTTGGCGTCATGGGCGTGGCCCTCACTAGCACTTTGCTCATTACAGAGGAGAGCCGTTCTTGGACAGTGGGGAGGTCAGTGAACTCAGACACAGATAGAGCGTAACTAGGGTCATACGATATCTTCTGCAGCTCTCTACTGTCAGAGTTCCTTGTTCCAATGCCAATGGCAAAAACGCCCTGCTGTTTGAGAGCAGAGGCTGGGGTATCTACATTGTCAAAAGACCTTCCACCATTTAGCAGGATCAGTATCTGTGGAACACCTTGCAGGTGCCTACTCCCGGAGGAGTTTGTAAAAACGTTGTCCCTGACGTATTGGAGGGCAGCCCCGGTGTTGAGGGGTCTGCCTCCTCTGTGTCTCAGCCCTCTGACCGAATCCAAAATGTCCTCTCTTGTGGTGTACGTGTTCAGATAGAAATGGACCTCTGCATCTCTGCTGTACTGGACCACAGAGACACGGTCTTTGTTTACTCCCACATTGAGTTTCTCCACCGCTCTCTCAACAAAATCACGCATGGCAGGGAAGCCATTCCTTGTGCCATCGGAACCATCCAGAAGGAATACGATATCCTTTTTGGCAGTGTCAACTGAGAAAAGACAGGAAGACAAACAAGATAAACCTCTGCAAAAAGTGTCCTAGTGGCCTATTCATCAACTGGTGGACGTGTGTTTTTTACAAAGAGCCTAGCACTGCCTACTTCAATTTTAAACACTTGGAAAGCACACCACCACCTCTCCTTAAGTGCACACATGGAGCTAAACAAGTATTGCACATCATTTATTCCTTTCCTTCATTATTGGATAAAACAAATCAGGCAGCCCTTCAAGCCAGCAAGAGGCTGTGCTTGTTAACATACCAGGTACGGTGGGTGCTTCTGGGGTGACGTCAACAACCACAGCCTCCACGGAAGACTGAAGTTGCTGTTGGACGCTGGGAAGGTCAGTGAATTCAGACACCGAGAGAGCATAACTGGGGTCGTGGGCTATCGTCTGCAGTTCTTTGCTATCAGAGCTCCTGGTTCCGATTGCAAAGGTCAAGACTCCCAGCTGTTTGAGAGCAGAAGCTGGTGCATCAACACTGTCAAAAGACCTTCCACCACTTAGCAATATTAGGACCTGAGGGACTCCTTCCAGGCGCCTGCTTCCGGCAGAGGCCGTGAAGACGTTATCCCTCAAGTACTGGAGAGCTGCTCCAGTGTTGAGGGGTCTTCCGCCTTTGTGCCTCAAACCTGTAATAGCGTCAAGGATCTCGCCCTTTGTGGTGTACGTGTTCAGATAGAACTGGGCAGCTGGATCTCTGCTGTACTGAACCACTGAGACACGGTCCTTGTTGTCATCCAGACTGAGTGTCTCTACTACTCTCTGGACAAAGTCTCGCATGGCTGGGAATCCAGTTCTAGTACCATCAGATCCATCCAACAAGAACACAACATCCCTTCCTTGTGGCTTTCTGTCCACTAGGGAACACAAAATTTGAGACATTTTTAGCTTCATGTGTCAAATATTTACTGTGTCAACGTCAGATGGCGAAAGCTGAACTCCAGCTTTACAATCTGCTCTATTCTTACTGGCGCAAATGTTTTGCCCTAAGTGGAACTGGCTGACACAAACTCAGTAAAATTACACTTTAATACACTTCAGTTTGCCTCCCACCATGATCTTGGGATGGAAAAATGGGTGACTTTCTTACCAGTTACTGTTGGCGTCATGGGCGTGGCCCTCACTAGCACTTTGCTCATTACAGAGGAGAGCCGTTCTTGGACAGTGGGGAGGTCAGTGAACTCAGACACAGATAGAGCGTAACTAGGGTCATACGATATCTTCTGCAGCTCTCTACTGTCAGAGTTCCTTGTTCCAATGCCAATGGCAAAAACGCCCTGCTGTTTGAGAGCAGAGGCTGGGGTATCTACATTGTCAAAAGACCTTCCACCATTTAGCAGGATCAGTATCTGAGGAACACCTTGCAGGTGCCTACTCCCGGAGGAGTTTGTAAAAACGTTGTCCCTGACGTATTGGAGGGCTGCCCCGGTGTTGAGGGGTCTGCCTCCTCTGTGTCTCAGCCCTCTGACCGAATCCAAAATGTCCTCTCTTGTGGTGTACGTGCTCAGATAGAAATGGACCTCTGCATCTCTGCTGTACTGGACCACAGAGACACGGTCTTTGTTTACTCCCACATTGAGTTTCTCCACCGCTCTCTCAACAAAATCACGCATGGCAGGGAAGCCATTCCTTGTGCCATCGGAACCATCCAGAAGGAATACGATATCCTTTTTGGCAGTGTCAACTGAGAAAAGACAGGAAGACAAACAAGATAAACCTCTGCAAAAAGTGTCCTAGTGGCCTATTCATCAACTGGTGGACGTGTGTTTTTTACAAAGAGCCTAGCACTGCCTACTTCAATTTTAAACACTTGGAAAGCACACCACCACCTCTCCTTAAGTGCACACATGGAGCTAAACAAGTATTGCACATCATTTATTCCTTTCCTTCATTATTGGATAAAACAAATCAGGCAGCCCTTCAAGCCAGCAAGAGGCTGTGCTTGTTAACATACCAGGTACGGTGGGTGCTTCTGGGGTGACGTCAACAACCACAGCCTCCACGGAAGACTGAAGTTGCTGTTGGACGCTGGGAAGGTCAGTGAATTCAGACACCGAGAGAGCATAACTGGGGTCGTGGGCTATCGTCTGCAGTTCTTTGCTATCAGAGCTCCTGGTTCCGATTGCAAAGGTCAAGACTCCCAGCTGTTTGAGAGCAGAAGCTGGTGCATCAACACTGTCAAAAGACCTTCCACCACTTAGCAATATTAGGACCTGAGGGACTCCTTTCAGGCGCCTGCTTCCGGCAGAGGCCGTGAAGACGTTATCCCTCAAGTACTGGAGAGCTGCTCCAGTGTTGAGGGGTCTTCCGCCTTTGTGCCTCAAACCTGTAATAGCGTCAAGGATCTCGCCCTTTGTGGTGTACGTGTTCAGATAGAACTGGGCAGCTGGATCTCTGCTGTACTGAACCACTGAGACACGGTCCTTGTTGTCATCCAGACTGAGTGTCTCTACTACTCTCTGGACAAAGTCTCGCATGGCTGGGAATCCAGTTCTAGTACCATCAGATCCATCCAACAAGAACACAACATCCCTTCCTTGTGGCTTTCTGTCCACTAGGGAACACAAAATTTGAGACATTTTTAGCTTCATGTGTCAAATATTTACTGTGTCAACGTCAGATGGCGAAAGCTGAACTCAACCTTTACAATCTGCTCTATTCTTACTGGCGCAAATGTTTTGCCCTAAGTGGAACTGGCTGACACAAACTCAGTAAAATTACACTTTAATACACTTCAGTTTGCCTCCCACCATGATCTTGGGATGGAAAAATGGGTGACTTTCTTACCAGTTACTGTTGGCGTCATGGGCGTGGCCCTCACTAGCACTTTGCTCATTACAGAGGAGAGCCGTTCTTGGACAGTGGGGAGGTCAGTGAACTCAGACACAGATAGAGCGTAACTAGGGTCATACGATATCTTCTGCAGCTCTCTACTGTCAGAGTTCCTTGTTCCAATGCCAATGGCAAAAACGCCCTGCTGTTTGAGAGCAGAGGCTGGGGTATCTACATTGTCAAAAGACCTTCCACCATTTAGCAGGATCAGTATCTGTGGAACACCTTGCAGGTGCCTACTCCCGGAGGAGTTTGTAAAAACGTTGTCCCTGACGTATTGGAGGGCTGCCCCGGTGTTGAGGGGTCTGCCTCCTCTGTGTCTCAGCCCTCTGACCGAATCCAAAATGTCCTCTCTTGTGGTGTACGTGTTCAGATAGAAATGGACCTCTGCATCTCTGCTGTACTGGACCACAGAGACACGGTCTTTGTTTACTCCCACATTGAGTTTCTCCACCGCTCTCTCAACAAAATCACGCATGGCAGGGAAGCCATTCCTTGTGCCATCGGAACCATCCAGAAGGAATACGATATCCTTTTTGGCAGTGTCAACTGAGAAAAGACAGGAAGACAAACAAGATAAACCTCTGCAAAAAGTGTCCTAGTGGCCTATTCATCAACTGGTGGACGTGTGTTTTTTACAAAGAGCCTAGCACTGCCTACTTCAATTTTAAACACTTGGAAAGCACACCACCACCTCTCCTTAAGTGCACACATGGAGCTAAACAAGTATTGCACATCATTTATTCCTTTCCTTCATTATTGGATAAAACAAATCGGGCAGCCCTTCAAGCCAGCAAGAGGCTGTGCTTGTTAACATACCAGGTACGGTGGGTGCTTCTGGGGTGACGTCAACAACCACAGCCTCCACGGAAGACTGAAGTTGCTGTTGGACGCTGGGAAGGTCAGTGAATTCAGACACCGAGAGAGCATAACTGGGGTCGTGGGCTATCGTCTGCAGTTCTTTGCTATCAGAGCTCCTGGTTCCGATTGCAAAGGTCAAGACTCCCAGCTGTTTGAGAGCAGAAGCTGGTGCATCAACACTGTCAAAAGACCTTCCACCACTTAGCAATATTAGGACCTGAGGGACTCCTTCCAGGCGCCTGCTTCCGGCAGAGGCCGTGAAGACGTTATCCCTCAAGTACTGGAGAGCTGCTCCAGTGTTGAGGGGTCTTCCGCCTTTGTGCCTCAAACCTGTAATAGCGTCAAGGATCTCGCCCTTTGTGGTGTACGTGTTCAGATAGAACTGCGCAGCTGGATCTCTGCTGTACTGAACCACTGAGACACGGTCCTTGTTGTCATCCAGACTGAGTGTCTCTACTACTCTCTGGACAAAGTCTCGCATGGCTGGGAATCCAGTTCTAGTACCATCAGATCCATCCAACAAGAACACAACATCCCTTCCTTGTGGCTTTCTGTCCACTAGGGAACACAAAATTTGAGACATTTTTAGCTTCATGTGTCAAATATTTACTGTGTCAACGTCAGATGGCGAAAGCTGAACTCAACCTTTACAATCTGCTCTATTCTTACTGGCGCAAATGTTTTGCCCTAAGTGGAACTGGCTGACACAAACTCAGTAAAATTACACTTTAATACACTTCAGTTTGCCTCCCACCATGATCTTGGGATGGAAAAATGGGTGACTTTCTTACCAGTTACTGTTGGCGTCATGGGCGTGGCCCTCACTAGCACTTTGCTCATTACAGAGGAGAGCCGTTCTTGGACAGTGGGGAGGTCAGTGAACTCAGACACAGATAGAGCGTAACTAGGGTCATACGATATCTTCTGCAGCTCTCTACTGTCAGAGTTCCTTGTTCCAATGCCAATGGCAAAAACGCCCTGCTGTTTGAGAGCAGAGGCTGGGGTATCTACATTGTCAAAAGACCTTCCACCATTTAGCAGGATCAGTATCTGTGGAACACCTTGCAGGTGCCTACTCCCGGAGGAGTTTGTAAAAACGTTGTCCCTGACGTATTGGAGGGCAGCCCCGGTGTTGAGGGGTCTGCCTCCTCTGTGTCTCAGCCCTCTGACCGAATCCAAAATGTCCTCTCTTGTGGTGTACGTGTTCAGATAGAAATGGACCTCTGCATCTCTGCTGTACTGGACCACAGAGACACGGTCTTTGTTTACTCCCACATTGAGTTTCTCCACCGCTCTCTCAACAAAATCACGCATGGCAGGGAAGCCATTCCTTGTGCCATCGGAACCATCCAGAAGGAATACGATATCCTTTTTGGCAGTGTCAACTGAGAAAAGACAGGAAGACAAACAAGATAAACCTCTGCAAAAAGTGTCCTAGTGGCCTATTCATCAACTGGTGGACGTGTGTTTTTTACAAAGAGCCTAGCACTGCCTACTTCAATTTTAAACACTTGGAAAGCACACCACCACCTCTCCTTAAGTGCACACATGGAGCTAAACAAGTATTGCACATCATTTATTCCTTTCCTTCATTATTGGATAAAACAAATCAGGCAGCCCTTCAAGCCAGCAAGAGGCTGTGCTTGTTAACATACCAGGTACGGTGGGTGCTTCTGGGGTGACGTCAACAACCACAGCCTCCACGGAAGACTGAAGTTGCTGTTGGACGCTGGGAAGGTCAGTGAATTCAGACACCGAGAGAGCATAACTGGGGTCGTGGGCTATCGTCTGCAGTTCTTTGCTATCAGAGCTCCTGGTTCCGATTGCAAAGGTCAAGACTCCCAGCTGTTTGAGAGCAGAAGCTGGTGCATCAACACTGTCAAAAGACCTTCCACCACTTAGCAATATTAGGACCTGAGGGACTCCTTCCAGGCGCCTGCTTCCGGCAGAGGCCGTGAAGACGTTATCCCTCAAGTACTGGAGAGCTGCTCCAGTGTTGAGGGGTCTTCCGCCTTTGTGCCTCAAACCTGTAATAGCGTCAAGGATCTCGCCCTTTGTGGTGTACGTGTTCAGATAGAACTGGGCAGCTGGATCTCTGCTGTACTGAACCACTGAGACACGGTCCTTGTTGTCATCCAGACTGAGTGTCTCTACTACTCTCTGGACAAAGTCTCGCATGGCTGGGAATCCAGTTCTAGTACCATCAGATCCATCCAACAAGAACACAACATCCCTTCCTTGTGGCTTTCTGTCCACTAGGGAACACAAAATTTGAGACATTTTTAGCTTCATGTGTCAAATATTTACTGTGTCAACGTCAGATGGCGAAAGCTGAACTCCAGCTTTACAATCTGCTCTATTCTTACTGGCGCAAATGTTTTGCCCTAAGTGGAACTGGCTGACACAAACTCAGTAAAATTACACTTTAATACACTTCAGTTTGCCTCCCACCATGATCTTGGGATGGAAAAATGGGTGACTTTCTTACCAGTTACTGTTGGCGTCATGGGCGTGGCCCTCACTAGCACTTTGCTCATTACAGAGGAGAGCCGTTCTTGGACAGTGGGGAGGTCAGTGAACTCAGACACAGATAGAGCGTAACTAGGGTCATACGATATCTTCTGCAGCTCTCTACTGTCAGAGTTCCTTGTTCCAATGCCAATGGCAAAAACGCCCTGCTGTTTGAGAGCAGAGGCTGGGGTATCTACATTGTCAAAAGACCTTCCACCATTTAGCAGGATCAGTATCTGAGGAACACCTTGCAGGTGCCTACTCCCGGAGGAGTTTGTAAAAACGTTGTCCCTGACGTATTGGAGGGCTGCCCCGGTGTTGAGGGGTCTGCCTCCTCTGTGTCTCAGCCCTCTGACCGAATCCAAAATGTCCTCTCTTGTGGTGTACGTGCTCAGATAGAAATGGACCTCTGCATCTCTGCTGTACTGGACCACAGAGACACGGTCTTTGTTTACTCCCACATTGAGTTTCTCCACCGCTCTCTCAACAAAATCACGCATGGCAGGGAAGCCATTCCTTGTGCCATCGGAACCATCCAGAAGGAATACGATATCCTTTTTGGCAGTGTCAACTGAGAAAAGACAGGAAGACAAACAAGATAAACCTCTGCAAAAAGTGTCCTAGTGGCCTATTCATCAACTGGTGGACGTGTGTTTTTTACAAAGAGCCTAGCACTGCCTACTTCAATTTTAAACACTTGGAAAGCACACCACCACCTCTCCTTAAGTGCACACATGGAGCTAAACAAGTATTGCACATCATTTATTCCTTTCCTTCATTATTGGATAAAACAAATCAGGCAGCCCTTCAAGCCAGCAAGAGGCTGTGCTTGTTAACATACCAGGTACGGTGGGTGCTTCTGGGGTGACGTCAACAACCACAGCCTCCACGGAAGACTGAAGTTGCTGTTGGACGCTGGGAAGGTCAGTGAATTCAGACACCGAGAGAGCATAACTGGGGTCGTGGGCTATCGTCTGCAGTTCTTTGCTATCAGAGCTCCTGGTTCCGATTGCAAAGGTCAAGACTCCCAGCTGTTTGAGAGCAGAAGCTGGTGCATCAACACTGTCAAAAGACCTTCCACCACTTAGCAATATTAGGACCTGAGGGACTCCTTTCAGGCGCCTGCTTCCGGCAGAGGCCGTGAAGACGTTATCCCTCAAGTACTGGAGAGCTGCTCCAGTGTTGAGGGGTCTTCCGCCTTTGTGCCTCAAACCTGTAATAGCGTCAAGGATCTCGCCCTTTGTGGTGTACGTGTTCAGATAGAACTGGGCAGCTGGATCTCTGCTGTACTGAACCACTGAGACACGGTCCTTGTTGTCATCCAGACTGAGTGTCTCTACTACTCTCTGGACAAAGTCTCGCATGGCTGGGAATCCAGTTCTAGTACCATCAGATCCATCCAACAAGAACACAACATCCCTTCCTTGTGGCTTTCTGTCCACTAGGGAACACAAAATTTGAGACATTTTTAGCTTCATGTGTCAAATATTTACTGTGTCAACGTCAGATGGCGAAAGCTGAACTCAACCTTTACAATCTGCTCTATTCTTACTGGCGCAAATGTTTTGCCCTAAGTGGAACTGGCTGACACAAACTCAGTAAAATTACACTTTAATACACTTCAGTTTGCCTCCCACCATGATCTTGGGATGGAAAAATGGGTGACTTTCTTACCAGTTACTGTTGGCGTCATGGGCGTGGCCCTCACTAGCACTTTGCTCATTACAGAGGAGAGCCGTTCTTGGACAGTGGGGAGGTCAGTGAACTCAGACACAGATAGAGCGTAACTAGGGTCATACGATATCTTCTGCAGCTCTCTACTGTCAGAGTTCCTTGTTCCAATGCCAATGGCAAAAACGCCCTGCTGTTTGAGAGCAGAGGCTGGGGTATCTACATTGTCAAAAGACCTTCCACCATTTAGCAGGATCAGTATCTGAGGAACACCTTGCAGGTGCCTACTCCCGGAGGAGTTTGTAAAAACGTTGTCCCTGACGTATTGGAGGGCTGCCCCGGTGTTGAGGGGTCTGCCTCCTCTGTGTCTCAGCCCTCTGACCGAATCCAAAATGTCCTCTCTTGTGGTGTACGTGCTCAGATAGAAATGGACCTCTGCATCTCTGCTGTACTGGACCACAGAGACACGGTCTTTGTTTACTCCCACATTGAGTTTCTCCACCGCTCTCTCAACAAAATCACGCATGGCAGGGAAGCCATTCCTTGTGCCATCGGAACCATCCAGAAGGAATACGATATCCTTTTTGGCAGTGTCAACTGAGAAAAGACAGGAAGACAAACAAGATAAACCTCTGCAAAAAGTGTCCTAGTGGCCTATTCATCAACTGGTGGACGTGTGTTTTTTTACAAAGAGCCTAGCACTGCCTACTTCAATTTTAAACACTTGGAAAGCACACCACCACCTCTCCTTAAGTGCACACATGGAGCTAAACAAGTATTGCACATCATTTATTCCTTTCCTTCATTATTGGATAAAACAAATCAGGCAGCCCTTCAAGCCAGCAAGAGGCTGTGCTTGTTAACATACCAGGTACGGTGGGTGCTTCTGGGGTGACGTCAACAACCACAGCCTCCACGGAAGACTGAAGTTGCTGTTGGACGCTGGGAAGGTCAGTGAATTCAGACACCGAGAGAGCATAACTGGGGTCGTGGGCTATCGTCTGCAGTTCTTTGCTATCAGAGCTCCTGGTTCCGATTGCAAAGGTCAAGACTCCCAGCTGTTTGAGAGCAGAAGCTGGTGCATCAACACTGTCAAAAGACCTTCCACCACTTAGCAATATTAGGACCTGAGGGACTCCTTCCAGGCGCCTGCTTCCGGCAGAGGCCGTGAAGACGTTATCCCTCAAGTACTGGAGAGCTGCTCCAGTGTTGAGGGGTCTTCCGCCTTTGTGCCTCAAACCTGTAATAGCGTCAAGGATCTCGCCCTTTGTGGTGTACGTGTTCAGATAGAACTGGGCAGCTGGATCTCTGCTGTACTGAACCACTGAGACACGGTCCTTGTTGTCATCCAGACTGAGTGTCTCTACTACTCTCTGGACAAAGTCTCGCATGGCTGGGAATCCAGTTCTAGTACCATCAGATCCATCCAACAAGAACACAACATCCCTTCCTTGTGGCTTTCTGTCCACTAGGGAACACAAAATTTGAGACATTTTTAGCTTCATGTGTCAAATATTTACTGTGTCAACGTCAGATGGCGAAAGCTGAACTCAACCTTTACAATCTGCTCTATTCTTACTGGCGCAAATGTTTTGCCCTAAGTGGAACTGGCTGACACAAACTCAGTAAAATTACACTTTAATACACTTCAGTTTGCCTCCCACCATGATCTTGGGATGGAAAAATGGGTGACTTTCTTACCAGTTACTGTTGGCGTCATGGGCGTGGCCCTCACTAGCACTTTGCTCATTACAGAGGAGAGCCGTTCTTGGACAGTGGGGAGGTCAGTGAACTCAGACACAGATAGAGCGTAACTAGGGTCATACGATATCTTCTGCAGCTCTCTACTGTCAGAGTTCCTTGTTCCAATGCCAATGGCAAAAACACCCTGCTGTTTGAGAGCAGAGGCTGGGGTATCTACATTGTCAAAAGACCTTCCACCATTTAGCAGGATCAGTATCTGAGGAACACCTTGCAGGTGCCTACTCCCGGAGGAGTTTGTAAAAACGTTGTCCCTGACGTATTGGAGGGCTGCCCCGGTGTTGAGGGGTCTGCCTCCTCTGTGTCTCAGCCCTCTGACCGAATCCAAAATGTCCTCTCTTGTGGTGTACGTGCTCAGATAGAAATGGACCTCTGCATCTCTGCTGTACTGGACCACAGAGACACGGTCTTTGTTTACTCCCACATTGAGTTTCTCCACCGCTCTCTCAACAAAATCACGCATGGCAGGGAAGCCATTCCTTGTGCCATCGGAACCATCCAGAAGGAATACGATATCCTTTTTGGCAGTGTCAACTGAGAAAAGACAGGAAGACAAACAAGATAAACCTCTGCAAAAAGTGTCCTAGTGGCCTATTCATCAACTGGTGGACGTGTGTTTTTTACAAAGAGCCTAGCACTGCCTACTTCAATTTTAAACACTTGGAAAGCACACCACCACCTCTCCTTAAGTGCACACATGGAGCTAAACAAGTATTGCACATCATTTATTCCTTTCCTTCATTATTGGATAAAACAAATCAGGCAGCCCTTCAAGCCAGCAAGAGGCTGTGCTTGTTAACATACCAGGTACGGTGGGTGCTTCTGGGGTGACGTCAACAACCACAGCCTCCACGGAAGACTGAAGTTGCTGTTGGACGCTGGGAAGGTCAGTGAATTCAGACACAGAGAGAGCATAACTGGGGTCGTGGGCTATCGTCTGCAGTTCTTTGCTATCAGAGCTCCTGGTTCCGATTGCAAAGGTCAAGACTCCCAGCTGTTTGAGAGCAGAAGCTGGTGCATCAACACTGTCAAAAGACCTTCCACCACTTAGCAATATTAGGACCTGAGGGACTCCTTCCAGGCGCCTGCTTCCGGCAGAGGCCGTGAAGACGTTATCCCTCAAGTACTGGAGAGCTGCTCCAGTGTTGAGGGGTCTTCCGCCTTTGTGCCTCAAACCTGTAATAGCGTCAAGGATCTCGCCCTTTGTGGTGTACGTGTTCAGATAGAACTGGGCAGCTGGATCTCTGCTGTACTGAACCACTGAGACACGGTCCTTGTTGTCATCCAGACTGAGTGTCTCTACTACTCTCTGGACAAAGTCTCGCATGGCTGGGAATCCAGTTCTAGTACCATCAGATCCATCCAACAAGAACACAACATCCCTTCCTTGTGGCTTTCTGTCCACTAGGGAACACAAAATTTGAGACATTTTTAGCTTCATGTGTCAAATATTTACTGTGTCAACGTCAGATGGCGAAAGCTGAACTCAACCTTTACAATCTGCTCTATTCTTACTGGCGCAAATGTTTTGCCCTAAGTGGAACTGGCTGACACAAACTCAGTAAAATTACACTTTAATACACTTCAGTTTGCCTCCCACCATGATCTTGGGATGGAAAAATGGGTGACTTTCTTACCAGTTACTGTTGGCGTCATGGGCGTGGCCCTCACTAGCACTTTGCTCATTACAGAGGAGAGCCGTTCTTGGACAGTGGGGAGGTCAGTGAACTCAGACACAGATAGAGCGTAACTAGGGTCATACGATATCTTCTGCAGCTCTCTACTGTCAGAGTTCCTTGTTCCAATGCCAATGGCAAAAACGCCCTGCTGTTTGAGAGCAGAGGCTGGGGTATCTACATTGTCAAAAGACCTTCCACCATTTAGCAGGATCAGTATCTGTGGAACACCTTGCAGGTGCCTACTCCCGGAGGAGTTTGTAAAAACGTTGTCCCTGACGTATTGGAGGGCAGCCCCGGTGTTGAGGGGTCTGCCTCCTCTGTGTCTCAGCCCTCTGACCGAATCCAAAATGTCCTCTCTTGTGGTGTACGTGTTCAGATAGAAATGGACCTCTGCATCTCTGCTGTACTGGACCACAGAGACACGGTCTTTGTTTACTCCCACATTGAGTTTCTCCACCGCTCTCTCAACAAAATCACGCATGGCAGGGAAGCCATTCCTTGTGCCATCGGAACCATCCAGAAGGAATACGATATCCTTTTTGGCAGTGTCAACTGAGAAAAGACAGGAAGACAAACAAGATAAACCTCTGCAAAAAGTGTCCTAGTGGCCTATTCATCAACTGGTGGACGTGTGTTTTTTACAAAGAGCCTAGCACTGCCTACTTCAATTTTAAACACTTGGAAAGCACACCACCACCTCTCCTTAAGTGCACACATGGAGCTAAACAAGTATTGCACATCATTTATTCCTTTCCTTCATTATTGGATAAAACAAATCAGGCAGCCCTTCAAGCCAGCAAGAGGCTGTGCTTGTTAACATACCAGGTACGGTGGGTGCTTCTGGGGTGACGTCAACAACCACAGCCTCCACGGAAGACTGAAGTTGCTGTTGGACGCTGGGAAGGTCAGTGAATTCAGACACAGAGAGAGCATAACTGGGGTCGTGGGCTATCGTCTGCAGTTCTTTGCTATCGGAGCTCCTGGTTCCGATTGCAAAGGTCAAGACTCCCAGCTGTTTGAGAGCAGAAGCTGGTGCATCAACACTGTCAAAAGACCTTCCACCACTTAGCAATATTAGGACCTGAGGGACTCCTTCCAGGCGCCTGCTTCCGGCAGAGGCCGTGAAGACGTTATCCCTCAAGTACTGGAGAGCTGCTCCAGTGTTGAGGGGTCTTCCGCCTTTGTGCCTCAAACCTGTAATAGCGTCAAGGATCTCGCCCTTTGTGGTGTACGTGTTCAGATAGAACTGGGCAGCTGGATCTCTGCTGTACTGAACCACTGAGACACGGTCCTTGTTGTCATCCAGACTGAGTGTCTCTACTACTCTCTGGACAAAGTCTCGCATGGCTGGGAATCCAGTTCTAGTACCATCAGATCCATCCAACAAGAACACAACATCCCTTCCTTGTGGCTTTCTGTCCACTAGGGAACACAAAATTTGAGACATTTTTAGCTTCATGTGTCAAATATTTACTGTGTCAACGTCAGATGGCGAAAGCTGAACTCAACCTTTACAATCTGCTCTATTCTTACTGGCGCAAATGTTTTGCCCTAAGTGGAACTGGCTGACACAAACTCAGTAAAATTACACTTTAATACACTTCAGTTTGCCTCCCACCATGATCTTGGGATGGAAAAATGGGTGACTTTCTTACCAGTTACTGTTGGCGTCATGGGCGTGGCCCTCACTAGCACTTTGCTCATTACAGAGGAGAGCCGTTCTTGGACAGTGGGGAGGTCAGTGAACTCAGACACAGATAGAGCGTAACTAGGGTCATACGATATCTTCTGCAGCTCTCTACTGTCAGAGTTCCTTGTTCCAATGCCAATGGCAAAAACGCCCTGCTGTTTGAGAGCAGAGGCTGGGGTATCTACATTGTCAAAAGACCTTCCACCATTTAGCAGGATCAGTATCTGTGGAACACCTTGCAGGTGCCTACTCCCGGAGGAGTTTGTAAAAACGTTGTCCCTGACGTATTGGAGGGCTGCCCCGGTGTTGAGGGGTCTGCCTCCTCTGTGTCTCAGCCCTCTGACCGAATCCAAAATGTCCTCTCTTGTGGTGTACGTGTTCAGATAGAAATGGACCTCTGCATCTCTGCTGTACTGGACCACAGAGACACGGTCTTTGTTTACTCCCACATTGAGTTTCTCCACCGCTCTCTCAACAAAATCACGCATGGCAGGGAAGCCATTCCTTGTGCCATCGGAACCATCCAGAAGGAATACGATATCCTTTTTGGCAGTGTCAACTGAGAAAAGACAGGAAGACAAACAAGATAAACCTCTGCAAAAAGTGTCCTAGTGGCCTATTCATCAACTGGTGGACGTGTGTTTTTTACAAAGAGCCTAGCACTGCCTACTTCAATTTTAAACACTTGGAAAGCACACCACCACCTCTCCTTAAGTGCACACATGGAGCTAAACAAGTATTGCACATCATTTATTCCTTTCCTTCATTATTGGATAAAACAAATCAGGCAGCCCTTCAAGCCAGCAAGAGGCTGTGCTTGTTAACATACCAGGTACGGTGGGTGCTTCTGGGGTGACGTCAACAACCACAGCCTCCACGGAAGACTGAAGTTGCTGTTGGACGCTGGGAAGGTCAGTGAATTCAGACACAGAGAGAGCATAACTGGGGTCGTGGGCTATCGTCTGCAGTTCTTTGCTATCGGAGCTCCTGGTTCCGATTGCAAAGGTCAAGACTCCCAGCTGTTTGAGAGCAGAAGCTGGTGCATCAACACTGTCAAAAGACCTTCCACCACTTAGCAATATTAGGACCTGAGGGACTCCTTCCAGGCGCCTGCTTCCGGCAGAGGCCGTGAAGACGTTATCCCTCAAGTACTGGAGAGCTGCTCCAGTGTTGAGGGGTCTTCCGCCTTTGTGCCTCAAACCTGTAATAGCGTCAAGGATCTCGCCCTTTGTGGTGTACGTGTTCAGATAGAACTGGGCAGCTGGATCTCTGCTGTACTGAACCACTGAGACACGGTCCTTGTTGTCATCCAGACTGAGTGTGTCTACTACTCTCTGGACAAAGTCTCGCATGGCTGGGAATCCAGTTCTAGTACCATCAGATCCATCCAACAAGAACACAACATCCCTTCCTTGTGGCTTTCTGTCCACTAGGGAACACAAAATTTGAGACATTTTTAGCTTCATGTGTCAAATATTTACTGTGTCAACGTCAGATGGCGAAAGCTGAACTCAACCTTTACAATCTGCTCTATTCTTACTGGCGCAAATGTTTTGCCCTAAGTGGAACTGGCTGACACAAACTCAGTAAAATTACACTTTAATACACTTCAGTTTGCCTCCCACCATGATCTTGGGATGGAAAAATGGGTGACTTTCTTACCAGTTACTGTTGGCGTCATGGGCGTGGCCCTCACTAGCACTTTGCTCATTACAGAGGAGAGCCGTTCTTGGACAGTGGGGAGGTCAGTGAACTCAGACACAGATAGAGCGTAACTAGGGTCATACGATATCTTCTGCAGCTCTCTACTGTCAGAGTTCCTTGTTCCAATGCCAATGGCAAAAACGCCCTGCTGTTTGAGAGCAGAGGCTGGGGTATCTACATTGTCAAAAGACCTTCCACCATTTAGCAGGATCAGTATCTGTGGAACACCTTGCAGGTGCCTACTCCCGGAGGAGTTTGTAAAAACGTTGTCCCTGACGTATTGGAGGGCTGCCCCGGTGTTGAGGGGTCTGCCTCCTCTGTGTCTCAGCCCTCTGACCGAATCCAAAATGTCCTCTCTTGTGGTGTACGTGTTCAGATAGAAATGGACCTCTGCATCTCTGCTGTACTGGACCACAGAGACACGGTCTTTGTTTACTCCCACATTGAGTTTCTCCACCGCTCTCTCAACAAAATCACGCATGGCAGGGAAGCCATTCCTTGTGCCATCGGAACCATCCAGAAGGAATACGATATCCTTTTTGGCAGTGTCAACTGAGAAAAGACAGGAAGACAAACAAGATAAACTTCTGCAAAAAGTGTCCTAGTGGCCTATTCATCAACTGGTGGACGTGTGTTTTTTACAAAGAGCCTAGCACTGCCTACTTCAATTTTAAACACTTGGAAAGCACACCACCACCTCTCCTTAAGTGCACACATGGAGCTAAACAAGTATTGCACATCATTTATTCCTTTCCTTCATTATTGGATAAAACAAATCAGGCAGCCCTTCAAGCCAGCAAGAGGCTGTGCTTGTTAACATACCAGGTACGGTGGGTGCTTCTGGGGTGACGTCAACAACCACAGCCTCCACGGAAGACTGAAGTTGCTGTTGGACGCTGGGAAGGTCAGTGAATTCAGACACAGAGAGAGCATAACTGGGGTCGTGGGCTATCGTCTGCAGTTCTTTGCTATCGGAGCTCCTGGTTCCGATTGCAAAGGTCAAGACTCCCAGCTGTTTGAGAGCAGAAGCTGGTGCATCAACACTGTCAAAAGACCTTCCACCACTTAGCAATATTAGGACCTGAGGGACTCCTTCCAGGTGCCTGCTTCCGGCAGAGGCCGTGAAGACGTTATCCCTCAAGTACTGGAGAGCTGCTCCAGTGTTGAGGGGTCTTCCGCCTTTGTGCCTCAAACCTGTAATAGCGTCAAGGATCTCGCCCTTTGTGGTGTACGTGTTCAGATAGAACTGGGCAGCTGGATCTCTGCTGTACTGAACCACTGAGACACGGTCCTTGTTGTCATCCAGACTGAGTGTCTCTACTACTCTCTGGACAAAGTCTCGCATGGCTGGGAATCCAGTTCTAGTACCATCAGATCCATCCAACAAGAACACAACATCCCTTCCTTGTGGCTTTCTGTCCACTAGGGAACACAAAATTTGAGACATTTTTAGCTTCATGTGTCAAATATTTACTGTGTCAACGTCAGATGGCGAAAGCTGAACTCAACCTTTACAATCTGCTCTATTCTTACTGGCGCAAATGTTTTGCCCTAAGTGGAACTGGCTGACACAAATTCAGTAAAATTACACTTTAATACACTTCAATTTGCCTCCCACCATGATCTTGGGATGGAAAAATGGGTGACTTTCTTACCAGTTACTGTTGGTGTCATGGGCGTGGCCCTCACTAGCACTTTGCTCATTACAGAGGAGAGCCGTTCTTGGACAGTGGGGAGGTCTGTGAACTCAGACACAGATAGAGCGTAACTGGGGTCATACGATATCTTCTGCAGCTCTCTACTGTCAGAGTTCTTTGTTCCAATGCCAATGGCAATGACGCCCTGCTGTTTGAGAGCAGAGGCTGGGGTATCTACATTGTCAAAAGACCTTCCACCATTTAGCAGGATCAGTATCTGTGGAACACCTTGCAGGTGCCTACTCCCAGTAGAGTTTGTAAAAACGTTGTCCCTGACGTATTGGAGGGCTACCCCAGTGTTAAGAGGTCTCCCACCTTTGTGTGAGAGCCTCCTAACTGTCGTAAGAACATCTTCCTTCTTCAAGAATGAGTTCAAAAAGAAATTGGCTAGTGCCACATTGCTAGACTGAACCACAGCAACTCTGTCTTTATTTGGTCCAATATCAAGCTTTTCTATTACTTTGTACAGGAAGTCTTTGATGGCTGAGAATCCACTCCTGGTATTATCAGATCCGTCCAAAAGAAACACTATATCTCTTTCTTTCGTATCACTTTGCTCTGTTATCAAAAATAGATACAATTCTTCATATTAATCACAGTCATCATGAATTAATTCATGTTCATAGTGATTTATGTATGATTATTAAAACAATCTGGGTTCTTACCTGATTTAGTTTGGTCTTCAATTCTCATTTGAGTAATATGAGTCATCAAATTTTGTTGAATACGAAGAAGGTTTAGAAAGTCGGGGATTGAGTAAGCATAATTGGGGTGAGAGGAAATTACTTGCATCTCAGCTAGATTGGACATTCTTGAACCAATTGCAAACATGACAACCCCTGCAGCCTTGAGCATACTTGCTGGGCCACGGGGCGAATCCCTAGATCTTCCACCAGCCAGTAAAACAAGGATCTGCTTGGCACCTTCGTGATGTCGACTTCCGGCATTTGAAACGAAGACATTATCTCTTACAAACTGCAGAGCTGCTCCAATATACTGAGGCCTTCCGCCTTTTGGTTTGAGGCTTGCGATTTGCTTAAGAACATCATCTTTACTGTTGTAAGCATTCAGATTGAAATTGAGTTCAGCATTGTTGCTATACTGTACAACAGCTACTTGATCTTTCCCTTGGTCCAGGTCAAAGCTGTCAACCACTTTTGCAAGAAATTCACGTATGGCATTGAATTTACTCCTCACATCATCAGATCCATCAATAAGAAAGACAATATCTCTATTCATAATGGATCTTGAACCTAGAAAAGTCCACAATCATGTAAATTGTGTTATTTACAATCAAACAGAACAGTCTGATTACTGTTAATGAAACTGAAATGCATACAGTTTGCAGGATGTGAATATATTTAGATATAATCATTAAAAATGCAAGTAAATTGACTTAATTTCACTCACCTATGTCAGGGCTGACAGTGCCTTTGTGAGATGCAATGACTGAGAGCAACTGTTGTCTCACAAGAGTAAAGTCAGACATCTCCTTGATAAAATAATCTGCTCCAGGTCTGTTTGCTATTCGCTGCATCTCCAACCTATCTGCATTATTCACTCCAACACTGAAAAGGACAATTCCAGCATCTCTCAGTCTGTCCACTGGACCTGAGACATCATCCTCTGACTTTGTCCCACTTAAGAAAATCAGTATCTGTGGGACTCCCTGCTGGGCTCTGCTTCCAGATGAAGCAGTGAACACATTGTTCCTCACATAATCCAGGGCTACACCAGCATTCACAGAGAACCCTCCTTTCAGTTTAACATTGCTCAAATGACTCATGACATCATCTTTCAGTGAATATGTGTTCAGGAGGAAATCAGTTGTAGGCTCTGTGCTGTACTGTATCAAAGCAACTTGTGCTTTGCTTGGCCCAATTTCTATTTGCTTTACAAACTCTCTGACAAAATCCAGGATTTGTCTTTCATTTGCTTGTATATCATCAGATCCATCAAGAAGAAAAACAATATCGGCACTCGGAAGTTCTAATTTTGTAATTGAGGAAGTGTCTGAAATGAACGCAAACAAACATTTTATAAAACCAATTACATCTGTGAATAAAATGTTTTTTTAGAATCTTGTGGTATATAATCATATAACGTTTTCGCACAACAACGTATTTGCATCTTCAGAGATTTCCATTTATCCTCAAAAAAGTTATGCAAATTTGTTTTCTACATCTTACCAGTAACAGTTGTATATTCCGTTGTTTCTTGAGCGCCCCTCAATGTGGCTTCCACAGACGGATGTATGCTTTGCAGAATGTTAAAGCTTGTGACATGAAAATAATGTGCTGGTGTGAAAGAAATGGTCTGCATTTCCAGTGTATCAGCATTTCTTGTTCCAATACTAAAAGTCTTAATTCCATTTTCTTTGAGTGACTGTGCTGGTCCTCTAACATCATCCCCTGATCTTCCACCACTGAAAACATACAGATATTGAGCAACCAATTCTGCACGTCTGCCTCCAACTGAAGCTGCAAAGACATTGTCTCTGACAAACTCCAGTGCTTTGCCAATGTTAAGGGGTCTTCCCAACTTATGTCTCATTGTTCTAATGGAATTGAGCACATCATTCTTAGAAGAATAGGAATTCAAATAGAAATTGACTGTTGCATCACGGCTGTATTGAACAACAGCCACTTGGTCTCTGTTCTCATCTAGATTCAAACTTTCAACAATTTTTTCCACAAAGCTTCGTATTTCATTAAAGCTGTTTCGTGAGTCATATGATCCGTCAATAAGAAATACCACATCACTTTTCTTTGAATCTGCAATAAAGACAAAAATGTAGAAAAAGAGGGAATGTGATTCTCAACATGTAATAGGTAAATGGCTGTAATGAAAGTCATCTAAAATTAAGTCAACCCACTCTCCTTTTTTTTAAGTAAATATTGTTAGCAAGAAATATAGAAACAATACAACGCCGGACATCTTACCAAAACCTTTTGTCGGAGCAGTTTGCTCTACATGGTGGGAAGTCTCTCCTAACAGTGACAATACATCCTGCTTAGCAGAAGGAAGCTCCTCATAATTAGTGATAGAGAGTGCATAGTTGGGTTTGTGAGATATTGTTTGGAGTTCTAAAGTGTCAGCATCACTTGTTCCAAGGGCAATTGAGATTACACCAATCTCATTCAGCAATCTGACAGGGGTTCTTATATCATCTGCAGATCTTCCACTGCTCAGTAGAATTAGGATTTGTGGAACTCCCTCAAGGAGTCTACTTCCTGAGCCAGAAGTAATCACATTGTCCCTCAAATACTGCAGAGCTGCTCCAATATTGTGAGGATAACCTCCCTGGTGACTTAAACCTCGTACTGCATCAAGAACATCATCCTGTGTCGAGTATTGTTTAAAGTTGAAATTGACCTGTGCCATGTTGCTGTACTGGACCACAGCCACACGATCTTTGTTTGCATCAATGTTTAGGTCCGCCACTATTTTCTGCACAAAGTCTCTTATATCAGGGAATCTTCGTTGAGAATCATCAGTGCCATCAAGCAAAAAAACAACATCTCTTTTGTTGTTATCTGTAATCAAAAATGTACATAAAACAAATTGGATGATGATGAAATTGTCAAGAAAGATGTTTTATTCGTATAAACATTCAATAACTCCATGTGCACAACTAGCTCTTCTGTTTTAGCTAACTGTTTTGGTTCATGCAATCCCCACCACTAGAATACCAAGTGGAGCTCTTTTTCAACAGAACTAGATAGAACCAGCAAAATAACACGGAGGGAAGCCTAACACAGTTTGTGCAAATGAGGTCAAAGTATTTTGTTTACAATGGTGCTCCCATCATCAACATTTTACTTCTTGTTGGAGTTTTGAAAAATCCAATGTATCCATGATCTGAGGGTCAGTGGATCGATTGACCACAAGGGGGCACTCATTCTGTCCATCATTCGACTGTCCATCATTCACTTTCAATAACAATGAACTACATGTCTACATTAATCAGACAACAGTTGAAGTTGTGCACAGGGTGTAAAGTCCTGTCATTACAGTCTTACCATATGATGCTGGTTTGATACCAGCAGTTTCACCCTTCTTGATTGCAGAAAATATTTGTTGTTCAATGCTTGAAAGGTCACTGAAATCTGCTGCAAAGAAAGCATGACTGGCTTCCTCTGAAATTGACTGAATCTCAAGGGTATCTGCATTCTTTGTTCCCACCACAAATACCACCACACCAATTTCTTTCAAGTTTTTTACAGCATTTCTGACATCGTCACTGGACTGTCCACCAGTTAAGAGAACCAAAATCTGGGGGACATGCAGGTGGTGCCGACTTCCAGAAGAAGCTGTGAAAACGTTATCTTTGATGTACTGGAGAGCTTCACCCGTATTGAGGGGTCTGCCACCTTTATGCCTCAGACTTCGCACAGCATCACTAACATTCTGCTGTGTTTTGTATGTGGTTAGAAAAAATTCAACAGAAGGTGCTCTGCTGTACTGCACCACTGACACACGATCTTTGTTCTCATCCAAATCAAGTTTCTCCACCATTCTCTCAACAAAGCCACGCATTGCTTCAAATTCATTTTCCATTTCATCCGAGGAGTCCAGTAAAAACACAATATCATGTTCAATGGATTCAGTTGTAACTGCAGAAACTTTGACAGACACAACGATGGTGATCAGTTAGTGTTATACATAAGGTAATCCAATTATGAAAGATAAGAAGATAGATAGATAGATAGATAGATAGATAGATAGATAGATAGATAGATAGATAGATAGATAGATAGATCTTACCTAATACATTTTGTGGTTTTAGTCTTGGCTGACGAGGCACCCTTTTCACAAATGACACAAGTTGTTGATGGATGCTCCCAATATCATCAAACCGAGGCACAGAGAAAGCATAGGAAGGGATATGTGAAATCATCTGGAGCTCAAGTATGTCTGCATTTTTTGTACCTATACAAAATGGAACAACTTTGTCCTGTTTAAGTGCCGCAGCAGCACTTGCAACATCATCTTGAGATCTTCCCCCACTCAACAGAATTAATATCTGAGGGACACCTTCTTGACGCCGACTCCCAGAGGAGTCAGCTAAAGCAGTTTTCCTCACATAGTCAAGAGCTGCCCCAGTGTTGAGGGGTCTTCCACCTTTATGTTTCAACTGCTGGACAGCATCAAGAACATCTTGTTTTTCTGTATAGGTGTTCAAACTGAAATGTGTTTGTTGATCTCTACTATATTGGACCACAGAGACACGGTCTTTGTTCTCACCAACACTGAGTGTTTCTACCACTCTTTGGATAAAACCTTTGATTGCTGGGAAGTCACTCCGTGTGTCATCTGACCCGTCCAACAGAAACATTATGTCTCTTTGAGGGGACTCTAATTCAACTAGAAAAGAAAAGGAAAACCTTCTTTAAGAATCAGATATAGATATCAATTGTGGTGCAATAGTTACACATTACATAGTTGGCAAAGCCATAGAAGCTGGCAATTTCTGAATGTACTGAACATTTAAGTTAGAACATTTAAGAAAACTGGTGAAAAGAAATCTGAATCTGAAAAACTTGGAGATAAGGACAAGATAAGGAGAATATTCCTCTTTCACAAATGAAAGGAGGAGAAAGCAGAAAAAATGACTTTAATATTCTTCAACTCTAAGTGTTCAGTCAATGATGTGATTATCATTGGCTCAAGGAAGAGCATTATAGACAGAGCATTTGCCGATTTGAGGCTGTCGAGACAGACTCTCCAAGGTACAAGAAGAAGAATGAGAGCCAAACAAGAGACAACATAACCAGGAAGTTGCCTCTAGCCAGTGAAGACAGTTTGAGGTTAATGAAACTGATCAATTGACATCCTTTAAAAGATGATGCAGTTTCATTGCAATTCAAACCATGAAAGAGCAAGTCCAAAATCACAAGCAACGAGTCAATTTGATTCTTGATTATGAATCATTGACACTTCTTACCTACAACAGTAGGAGGCTCAATTTGTATTTCCGCCTGGACAAATGCCGCTATCTCCGGCTGAATGGACAAAAGTTCACCAAAGACAGGCAGGTTGAAAAGAAATCTGGAAGAGAAGGCAATTTTCTGTAGCTCCTCCTGTTTTGCATGTTTCAGTCCAATGGCAAAAGATAGAACACCAATTTGTTTTAGGTCCGATGCAGCTCCTGAGACATCATCATTGGATTTCCCTCCAGTCAGTAAAAACAGAATCTGAGGGACTCCCTCCAGTCGTCTGCTTCCAGATGTAGCAGTGAATACATGATCTTGCACAAACTGTAGTGCAGCTCCAGTGTTCCGCGGTCTTCCTCCTTTATGGCGAAGACTTCTTACCGCATAGATGATGGCTCTTTTAGATTTATGAGTTTTCAGGTTGAAGTAAACTGTAGTGTCATTACTATACTGTACAACAGCCACTCGAACTTTATTTTCATCAATCTCCAGCTCTTCTGCCATTCTTCTAATGAACTCTCGAATAGCTGGTAGACCACTTCTGGAGTCATCCGACCCATCAAGGAGAAACACTATATCCCTCTTATTGCTTCCTGTGTCAACAAGGTGATACATGGAAAGATCAAAATAGAATTCACGAAATCCTGGCTCAAGACTTTTCTATGCTCATGCATACTCATCAGCATGAGAAATTAGAACCTCAGAGAGAAAAACTGAGCACGGTATGAAAGATGAGCTATTGCTCTGAAAGCATCACTTCAAGCAGAACTGATAAAGAGCCATCTTTTTTTATCAAAAAGATGTATGAGGTAATTTGTCAACTGATTTTCAAAGTAATATGAAAGTTCACAAGTGGAAAAAAGTCTGAAAGAGGACTGCGTTCTTGAAAGACTAAGAAACATAGAACAATCGAGTAGATTGTCTGGTGAGAGTAACCATTATACATAGTTATAGGTCATGCAAAGCAAATGTGCTAAAAAAAATTCATAACTGCTTGTCAGCTTAACATAAGCATATATTCAAATGTTGTATTCTTACCTATTAAATCAGAGATTCCAGTCATGGTCCCCTCAGTGTCTTTGTTTATGTTCAATGTAGTAACCAGTTGTGTTTGTATTGAGGGCAACATAGAGAAATCAGTGACCTTGTATGTGAAACCAGGTTTGAAGGCAATCATTTCCAAGTCTGAAAGCTTGGCATCTCCAACTCCAACCCCCACAGACACAATTTCGTGCTCTTTAAGAGCAAAAGCTGGGCCTCTTACATTATCAGTGGACGGTTTGCTACTTAACAGAATTAAAATCTGGGGCACATCTTCTAGTCTTCTACTGCCAGTGGAGGAAGTGAAGACACTGTGCCTCACAAATCGGAGAGCTCCCCCAATATTAAGGCGTCTGCCACCCTTGTGCTTTAAATTATCTATGGCATTCATAATGTCATTCTTTGTCTTGTGAGAATTCAGATAAAAGTTGACATCGGGGTTATCAGCAAACTGAACCACAGACACTCTGTCTTGGTTCTCACTGACAGAGAGACTCTCCACTATGCTCTTAACAAAGAGTTTTATCTCTGGGAATCCATTTCTTGTGTTATCAGAGCCATCCAGTAGGAACACAATATCTCTTTTTACAGCATCACTTTGTACTAAGACACAACAAACAAGATTCAGTTATTCTGAACATCAAAAACATCACTAGAAGTGTTGTTTTTTTACAGCAAGTTGAGCACATCAATAAGTAAAGAGATTTCACTTACCTTGCTGTAGGACGATCTGGAGCTCTTGACTTGGAAGGCTCACGTAGGTATTGAGTTTCTGTGGCACGGTGCTAAGCTCACTGAATTCGCTCACACTGAAGGCAAAGGCAGGGTTGTGTGAAATGGCCTCAATCTGCTTTCGGTCCGCATCCTTGACACCAACACCAAATGGTACGACTCCTTCCGTCTTCAGGGCACCAGCAGGTTCCTTCACGTTATCCCTTGATTTGCCTCCAATCAAGACAATCAAGAACTGGGGGACATTTTGTGCAGCCCGGCTACCTTGCCTTTCTGACAAGATGGTGTCCTTCATGTATCTCAGAGCAGCTCCAGTGTTTAGGCTACGTCCACCAGACAGTGTCATTGCATTAACAGCTCTCAACACCTCATCTTTGGTTTGATAACTGTTAAGGAAGAAACTTGGTGTTGGCCTCTCACTGTGTTGAACCACAGAAACTCGTACCTTGTCAATCCCAATATTAAGTGGTTCAATTACTTTAATGATAAAATCCTTTATGTAGGCAAAGTCTGCTCGAACACTGTCCGTGCCATCAATGAGGAAAGCAACATCCCTTTCACCTCCAGGAACAGTGACTGAAAGAAAAAAAAATTGTTACCAGAGAAACCTTTCTTTAAAGAAATTTCTTAAATAGAAAATGAAAAAATACAGAACTCACCAGGATCGCCTGGGAATGGCACTGTCACATCTGTATCGCCAACCACTGTTATCAACTTTGGCATGATTTGTTCAGCCATAGCTGGTAAATTAGCGAAGCTTGTGTCATGGTAAGCCAAATCTGGCACAAAGGCAACTGATCTCAGTAAGGTACTATCTGCTTGTCCAGAACTGACTGTGAAGGTCAAAACACCACCCAGAGCCAATTTATCGGCTACACTTTTAATCTCATCCTGTGCTGGACCACCTGTGATCAGAACCAACACCTGCTGGACTCCATCCCTCCTCCGTGACCCTGTTGATGGCTTGAACATGTTGGCAAGGGCATAATTCATGGCAGCTCCTGTATTCAAGACTGAGCCTCCAGTGAGACTGAGTTGTGAGATTCTATCCACAACTTCTTGCCTGCTACGGAAGGTGTTCAGATAAAATTCAATCTGTGGTTGCTCAGAAAACTGCAGGAGACCAATCTGGACCCTGTCAGGACGTATATCCAGCTGGTTGACCACGTTGATAATGAAGTCCCGCACATAGGGTAGGTTAGTGCTGCCAATGTAGTTTGACCCATCCACAAGGAAGACAATGTCTCGGACCACTTTTTGAGTCTGCACTGTGGTTATCTCTATCACTGAGGAAAAGCACAAAAACAAACAAATGTACATGTAATTCCAGGCTTGAGAAGATGTAAAACATTGTGTGACACATTAAAATGTCATATGGTGCCCACTGAAGCAGTTATCTGTTACTATTATGAAGCTGATTCTTTGTTATGGGCATTTGCAGATGAGTGAAAATTTAAAACAAAAACAACAGCAAGTGTCTTAGTAAAGTGTTGGCCCAGCATAAGCCAAGACAGCTACACAGGCACTTTGGAATGCATTTAGAGTGTGTGTGTGTGTGTGTGTGTGTGTGTGTGTGTGTGTGCGTGCGTGCGTGCGTGCGTGCGTGCGTGCGTGTGAACGTGTGAGTGTGCGTGCGTGTGTGTGTCTGTAGCTCTTTGTTTACCCAGCTATGGCTGTCATGTTTCATCATAGCTCCCTGCAATATTTACTTTAACTTACCTGCTAACTAAATGCTGACACAGTATTGTCAAAACTAACAAAACTTGTCCCCTGAATACATTGCATTTCCTTTAGCTACTTCACAATACAAAAATCCCAGTACTATAACATTACAAAGCTTTTAATGTGAAGCAGCAGGACATGTTTGGTTCACTTTAGCTGTAAATTAACCCAGTTTAAACAAAGAATTGCATTTGTATACAGAGATCCTGATACTTGTAAATGAGAGTTCAAAGGGGGAAATATAAATGAAAGTAAACAACAGAGATTCATTTACAAATTAGATAATACTGGCAGTTGAGCAGATACTTTAATAAAAAAAAGGTTCCTTGGTCACCAGCACAACCACATGTGTTAAGCTAATTAGTTTAGTGTAAAATGCTGCTTTTGTTGAAGGAGGAGGCATCATGGTTTGGACACAATCAGCATTTGCCTTGCTGTGAGGTTGAAGTGGAAATGAGTGTAAAGTAATGATGGCTATGACTACAGCAGGTTATACCAAGCCCACTGAAATATGCCAATAGATTGTAGAAGTCTTTAGGAGTATGCTACAGGGGGCACCATTTTTCCAAAAGACATTCTCCCTTTTGGTGTTTTGATGATGGTTTTGAAGAGCAAAGTCTAACATATTGGTCCAAAGTTACCCATAGTTGCTCAGTTGGGTTGAAATCTGTTCAGTTTTTACATACGTACATATCACAGAGTATAGGATGTCAATGATGTTAATGTTAAAGTATATCATGATGCAGTACACCTTTTTGGAAGCATCTGCATTTAATGTTTTTTCCACTCATTTAATCAAGTTTTTCCTGTAATTTGTCACCCATCTGTATACTTCCATTCCATCAAAGATAAGTCCATTCATTCACTTAATTAGTATTAAAATGTATTTGATGTCCTTAAAGGACAAAGCATTACCTGGTTCAGTGGGTACTTCAGGCGCCACCATCACTCCAGCTAAAGTAGAGAGAGCATCAGTAATTGCCCTTGGGTTGCGAAGCAGAATGCGGAAGTCTTTCAGCATGAACACAAGGCTGTCAGTAAAGGCGATCTCCTGCAGCTCCTGTTCATTTGCAGCCTTGGAACCTGCAGCCAGGGTCAGTACGCCTATCTGCTGCAGGGCCCTAGCAGGTCCTTCCACACTGTCACTGGACTTTTTACTGGTCATCAACAGAACAAGCTGAGGTACTCCCTGTTGCATACGGCTGCCCTTCTCAGGCAGCAGCATGTTTGTCCGCACAAAGTCCAAGGCTGCTCCAATGTTGACTGTCGGTCCTGGTTTTGGTTTAATTCTCCCTAAAGCAGCGGTCACTTCCTCCCTGGATCCATGGGAATTGAGGTCCATCTCAAGTCTAGGAGCATTGCTGAACTGGGCCACACCCACTTGAACTTCATCTGGACCAACTGGCATGGTGTCGACAAACCGTTTGATGAATTCACGCACGGAGTTGATAAGTGTTGAACCCATTGTACTGTCAATGAGGAAAATGATGTCTCTTTTTCCAACTGTCAAGACTGAAAAGAAAAGAAAACAATTAATATGAGATGAAATGCTGATTTTAAGACTAAAGACTGACATAGCCCACCAAGGATGTTTTATAATTAGATTTATAGGATATGGGATACATGTTTAAATGCTATTCATTTATTTAATATTGACATACTACAAAAAAGAATGAGGCCTTCTAAATTATCCATCTTAAAGATGTAGCTTCTTTGATGTTTTGACAGCTGTCACTAAACATAAGAAAATATTTGTTATCCACATGTACTATATAATCAGTTAATCTTAAAATATGAATAGAACAGCCCAATAACTTGTCTCTACAAACCCTGTTGTAAGTAGGCCAATTACTGAAACTGTTTCTTTTGTAAAAACGTGTTCCCTGTGGTACAATCTTTGTTGGAATTTCCAAGAAACTGTACTCACAAGAAAATGCTGTTCTTTAGGAAAAACATTATCAAGGAGTGTTTGATATGCTCACACAATACTGGCATATGAAATGGCTGCCAATTTCTCTAAAGATCAACAACCACCTTAGTAGCCCTATGCAACTATTAAAGTGCTTTCGGATTATTATCACGGGTTACCAGTCTGTATGGTAAGTCACTCACAAAACGCCCATAAAAAGACCTGTGGGGAGTAGGTCCCAGTACCCATGCTCAAACCAGCAAATTGTACCCTACCTGCCAGTGTGGAAATTGTGAACAGCCGGAATAAACAAGTGGCTGATTAAAAGAGTATTCTAGCAAGGCAAGCAGATCAAGATATTTTTTTGACAAATAAAAAAAACAACAACTATCTTTTTGATTTGAAAGTACTGTTTGGCAAGTATTTGATAACATGTTTGCGATAATAACTTGCTAGGCACCTATAGTATGTTAATGCTTGTCTCTGTGAGCTTGTTTTGTCCTTTAGTGACTCTTGTATGCAGCTTCAATTAAATGCCATTTAGTATTTCAAATAGGTCACCTTAAGATTTCATAGGCTTGCCAGTCTATCTATAAACTACACATTTACAATTTCAGATCTTGCTGTATTATTCTGATGCTATTTTTAACCATTTACACTGGCTGACATGATGTTGCATCAAAAAAGCTGTATAATAAAACAGGTTCTTATAGATATTGTTAGGTAGAAATGCATTTTTCAGAATTACTTTTCGTAGAATATCTGATACAATTGATCTGTTTTCTGTTTTCCTTAAAAATAATTCATGGAACTTTGTTGATCTATACATTTGCAGAGGTTTAATCAGCTGATTCAAGATGGACACTAACAAGTGTCAGTACTCCTAATTTTTAGTATACACATCTGTTACAACATGTATTTGGATTGTGAATATAGTTATTTCTAATTGAGATTCATTGATTCATTATGAGCTCTCTTGGGCTTTAAATGAAGTCCCCTTCCACAACTACAGTTTGTAGTTTGTAGTACATTTACAGAGAAGTTACATACCTTCTGTGAACTCATTTTGAACTATAATGGTGCGTTGGACCACCCCATTAATGTATGGGTTCAGCTGGTCACCCAAACTTGCCACTGTTCTGAAATCAGGAGCTGACAGGACAAAACTTTTATCTGTAGCAACTGTTTCCAGATCTGCAGTGGCAGTATCACCAATCGTCACACCAAATGTGATAACGCCAGCCCTCTTAAGGGCCCGGTCACCAGCGCCAGTATCGTCAGTGGATGGCCCAGCACTGATAACCACCAACATCTGGGGAACAGCCTCCTCTGCCCTGCCCCCAGCTGCTTGGCTCAAAAGGCTCTCGGCAACTTCCTCCAAAGCGGCGCCCAGGTTAGATTCATCGCCCCCTGAGTAGGAAAGTCCCTTCACAGCTTCCAGGACTGATGCTTTGCTGTCATAGCTATTAAGATAGAACTTTATCTCTGGGTTGGCGTTGTACAGGGCCAATGCCACCTGAATAGTGTCCCTGCCCACATCAAGGCGCTCAATGATTCTCAAAGCCAAATCACGCACAAATGGGAAGTTTGCGGCTCCAACGTTCTGTGATCCATCAATTAAGAGTACAAGGTCAGCTGAATCTTGCGCTTTAAGGAGAGAGAGAGAAAACAAAACAAAATGGAACTTGTGAAAGTGTTAACACAGTGAGACAGGGACAAAAAATAACTTGTGGTAGTGTATCATTGCATGTGGTAACATAAGGAGACAGAGACAAAAAAGATTTTTTGCCAGTATATCATTGCATGTGTCAAGTAACATTCAAAGTGAACAAATATATAACAACATTGAAAAAACACATCATACTGCATGTAGGCTGAACCAAGGAGATTTCCTGAAGTGATCTAATTTGCTAAATTCTGCTGTAAACTGCCATTTGATATCCTCTATCATAGAATGGATACTTGGTTGGATATGGATTACAGTAACATGAGGATTTATGATCAAGTATAGTAGTTTTGCAGTCAATAAGATTACAAACCATGTATACAACATGTAACTTAGTCAATTCTCTAGATGTCTTGATATGGAACAGTGAAAGCAAAACAAACAAAAAAATTACTGTAAATTCTAAAAAAAAAAAAAAAACTATGTTTTTCCCACATGAAACCCAGATTAGAACTCAGCAACAATATAACATTATGTCACTGACATTTAAAAAAATATATATATTGGAGCCACAACATGGGAAATTGTGAAAAGTCTGCAAAAAAGGCAGAAAACAAGGGTTTAATTGAGTTTAGTTAGATAAATTGATAATAGAAATATATTCCGGCCATGTAAAAGAATTAAAGTAATTAGACATATTGACTCTTTAGACTGGTCATACTGTAATAACAGCAGCAAGTCAGAAGAAAACAACACATAAAAATGTTGTGGCTGTTTTATCACTAATGTTTCTCATTGGATTTGTTTGATATGTCCCTTTTAAAAGCTCCACTGAGTTCAGCCATCCCATGCAGACTCTTGTTACGGACCTCAGATAAAGTGACCAGTCATGACCCTGTGGCCCATTCTTGGTGCCTATAAGTTCCTATTGAGAATGCATTACATGTTATTCCATATAAAATTGGTAAAATCCTTTAAATTGGTGATGCTTCCAGATCATTTATGATTTGATGAACTGAAATTCATCTTTCCCACTAGCTATAGACTGTAATGTATTTGCATATCATTTCTGGATATTTACATATAAAAACATTCTCAAAGTAGTTCCTGTATAGGTCAAGGATGAGTCCAGGCAGGTTCATCACTGTTTCAAATTCAGAATATTGCACATCTTTTACAAAGATAGACATTGTGACTGATAAAGACAAACATACATACGCAAGACACATAAGCAGTTGTGCATGGTTAGCTTTTGTTAAAAGCTCACTGACTGATTTTGAGATGTTAAGTAAGACATCCTTCAGACCATGTTCTCTTCCAAAGGCTTTATAAAGAATTGTTAATCTGAGGAGGCAATGTATGGATATATCGATTTTATTCAGTCACTGTCTATATGAGTATGTCTGCAAAATACAACTGTGTTTTATAATCCAAAACACCTTTTTCAGATGATGCCTACTAGTATGAATGTGATAATGTTATTGCTGTATGTGAACAGACCATTCAAATAACTACATATTTTAGGCCCCTTGGACAGAATGTTTATAATGCCTAAATATCTTTCTTTCAATTCACTCATTTTATTCAATCTGTCTTTGCGGAACAATATATATCTGTGTAGAAACTAAATACTCTAATCTAAGATGCAGTAGGTGTGTCAATCACATGCAAATTGTACTGTGATTTTTAAAGCATTACGGTAAAAAATAAATGTGGTAAGACAAAACAAGTGATGTTATTCTTGCAGGTGGAGAGAGAAAGGTTATTATGGTAAATTTGATTGTGTTAATAGTAAAATCCAGTCACAGCCACATATGCAGCAGTTTCTTCCTGCACATGTAGCCACATTAGTATGGTAGTCACACTGGTCCCATTTCATTACCTGTCCCTTCTCCAGCCACAGGGGCCTCATTTGCCACAGGAGAATCCCCTGACTGGGTCACTGCGCCGCAAAGCGCCACTACTAAATCTTGGATTACATCCCGCAAGTTCAGGAAAGAGTCTACACTAAAAACATAAATGTCATGGGGGTGGCTTGCCATCTCCCTGAGCTCAGAGTCCACTGCATCCTGAACTCCAACTGCAAACACCTCCACGCCTGCCAGCCGCAGCACCTGGGCTGGCTCAGTCACGTCATCCTGGGAGCGCCCGTCTGTTAGCACCACCACCACCTGGGCCACTCCTTCAACAGCACGGCTGCCCGAAGCAGTGTTCAAGTGGGTACGGATCAGGAAATCGAGGCCCAGGCCAGTCCGGGTGCCCCCACCACGATAAGACATAGCCTTGATGTGTGCCAGGACTCCCTGTGTTGTTGGGTAGCTGTTGAGCTGGAACTCAGTTTCAGGCCTGCTATTGTACTGCACAAGGGCAAATTTAAACCTGCCCCCTCCAACCTGGTGCAGTGCCTGTACGATGCTGTACAGAAATTGTCTGACATGCTCAAAGTTCTCCTCTCCCATACTCCAGGATGAATCCACTAGAAAGTATATATCAGCTGGCAACCCTTGTGCACAATCTTCAAAAGAGAAAACTTAGTGTTTGGAGGACGTAATTGAAGACCAGTAAAAAGATGCTTTGTGCTTGATATCAAAGATGTGTTTTGGTACCAAACATGAATACTGTTGCATAACACAACTGTAATGTTTTAGTAATTCATAAACAGCACCATTCTACTTTGTTTATCAAAAGCATCTAACTGGACTTGGCACTCTACTGTCTCCTAAGACCTTTACTTTTTGTCCCATTTCGAGATACAAAGTTTGATTTTCCTTTTTTTAAATAATAATGGAAAAAAAGAACCAGTTTAGCAACAACGCTAAAGAAGTGGAAAATAATTTATTTAGATTAATGTTTTTTTGTTTTTTTTTAGAAGAAGAATACTTGTTCCAATCCCGTTTTTCCTTGCAATATTTGAACAAGTGCAGATGTAGATTACATGGTTTTAGGAAAACAAAAAATAAAAAACATCCCACTGAGCATCGCTGAAAACTGGAAAAAACATTACTGGCTGACAGGTTATCTGCAAATCACAGGTCATCTGATTACAGCAGAGATTAACTTTGTTCAACTTACCTTCCTGAGCATCAAGTTTAGGGAGGAATCCTGTAAACAGGACACCCAGAAGGGCACATAGCGGTAACAACCGATGCCTCCTCATCTTCAGAGGAAAAAAAGAGGACACCTGTAAAAACCAGAAACAAAAAATTATATTCATATGAATCTAATACCACAAGGCATGTCCAGTGCTTTAGACATCAAAATGTATGAGTCTGCAAATAAAGGTTAAATGAGCAAATATTAATTAAAGTAAAATGTTATGATTTGATTCTTATTAAGTAAACATGCCCCTGAGCAAACATGGACTGCTTTAAGGTTTTTTAAAACATCTTATTTTCACAGCGACCGCACATATTGGTGAACACATTTCTCTTGGGAATATCCTAGTTTAAAATGTCTCACTGTCTATATTTTGCTGCACTGCCTCTCTAAATATAACACACAACATTGCATAAGCTTGTTTCATTGGCCAAGAGTGTAACATTTAATCTTCAACAAACCGCAGAAGAGAAAAAAACTACATGCCTCCAGTCTCGTTGGCAGTGTATGCAAGAATATGCAATATCCCACTGCTACTATTCTTTATTCTTTATGTGGATCACCATTAGCTTGTACAAAATGTTGCTAGTATTCCTGCAGCCCATCTTTAGAAGAAAAACAACAGTATAGGTCTAAAATGTAGACTTAGTTATGATTACTCCATCTAGTGGCCATAGTAATTATGACCTGGGGAAGTGTTCAGATAAGGTGATTCAATGTAATGGGACTTGATATGATTAAGTCTGTCAGCAGACTCACAGTGTCTATACAACACACCCAGTTTACAACATGACACACCCACTTGGATAGGTTTAGGTAAGAGGAGGGGAATAGTTAGGGTTACAGTTAGGGGTCAGTGGGGGGTTAGCATGCTGTCAGAGTGACAACATCAGGGGCATGTGTCTGTGTGGATGTGTTGTGTAAGTCTGCAAGACTGCAGATGGACCCTTCGCTGATTTTGCCTTATTATAAGGAGGTGGGTTGGGTGGATTGTTAGTTAGTTAAAAGTGGACTTTGATGCAGGTGAGTGTTATGTTTCCAACTTAAGGAAATATAAACTACTTTTCAAGTGATCGTTTTAACCCAAACCATGGTCTTTCCATGACCCTAACCTAAATGTTTTTATGCCTAAACCTAAGTGCTTGTGCCTACCACAGCATTATCATACCATAAAACATAATTATTTTTTTTAACAGTGACTTGTAACAGGTCTGGAAAGTGGCATATTACGGTCCTATGGGTTGTTCTGGAGCACATTACTATAGCAGCTAGATGGCACAAATGTAACTAAAGGTTGTTTTTTTGCCAGTTGAATTTTAGGCCTGTACAATCATTTAATTATGAAGATGTGTTGCAGTCCCCACACAAATAACAACAATTAAATAAACAATTAAAAGTCACAAAAAAACAAGCCAAATATAATGATTTTAATAAGTAAAATAACTCATATACATATATACACACACATACACATGAGCTGATATATATAGATATATACAGCAAGCATAGACATTTTGCAAAAGCAGACTTCTCTAACCTTTCCTTTTTGTGCATGCAGCCTGCATTACTACCTAGCATCTGTGTAAGCAAGGGAGCTGCAGCATGCATCGGTAGCAGACCTGAGGCACAGAGTGGTGATGATCAGAACCACCTGTTAAATCTACCAGCCAATGTGCTTTAGTAATTAACTCAGCTTGGCAAGAACTGAATTTTCCAACTCTCAGAATAATGTGTTCTTAAGAGGGGTGTTGGACTGGAAGGTCCAGTTTCACAGCAGGGGTATGTTTTCTATTTAGTCAGACTTTCCCCTATTGTGATCTCAAGTAATGTCACAGGAAATGAAAGAAAGGTCACACATGGCTCACCATTGACTTAGCACAAGGAGAAGGTGTGCAAGAGTATTTTGAATCTTCAGATGCCCTTGACCTAGCCCTTCTAGATATTTAATCACAAATATTACTAACTACTTCATGCATCCCCTGTTGTCAGATTTTCTGAATTCAGGAGATTTCTGCAAGTAGGTTATAAACACAATTGTTGATCAGCCATCCAATCTCATGACGTGCACATACATTATTGCTCTGCAGCAAAAAAAGAATGGAGATAACCCAAAAAATCAAGTTGTAGCTCTTTGACAGCTGACATGCACTCACTGTGGCACTCTAAAACCCAGAGAGGTTCTCATAAAGATAAATATATATACAGTACACACAAATACATACAAAGACATTAGTATCTGTCTTAACTGCTTAAATGTCCTCACTCTCATGGTCTAAAACTCAAATTGGTCCTCACAAAGATAGAATTCCATGGTGTGTGCGCACACAAACACACACACCCACACACCTAAAATGTCAGACCACCCTGAGGTGATAATATAGTTCCTGAAAATTACAAGCTGCACAGAACACAATAGCAATTACATTTAAACACAAATGTAAAACTGCAAAAACTCTCATCTGAGAAAAACAAACACCACCCAAATTAACCTAACATCCAACTGGCAGACAGAGCGCTTACCAATTAGGGAAAATTTACAGAGAAGTATAAACACTGATATGCCACAAAAAAAGTGCAAAAATAAAAAAGCCTTAAATGACACATATAGCCTATGACCAATGAAGTCTTCACCATTAAGCTAATAATGAGCAAATGAAAGTAGATGATTGTTTAAGTCCCAGAGGAGCTTCTTTATCAGCTCATGTGCCTGTTGGCAGACACACAATAAAAGCTCAGTGCTGAGTGCAGCTGTAATGTGTACTGTAATAAAATAAGGTAGGACTTGGATAATTAGAGATCTACTGTACAGGAAATAAACTTTTCGGAGAAAAACAAGAGCAAGAGTTTTGCATTCCAACATGAGAGAAAATATACAAGCACTCTTAATGAGAGTTGCACTTTTAGTATTCACAGTGCATTTGTAGTGATGGAAGAGGATCTGCAAGTACTGAAGTAAAGCTGTAACATCATGGAAAATTACTGCCCTCTGGTGGATAATTCAGAAATAACAATATGTAAAAGACCTGATTTTCTAGGATAAAGTGGCCAAAAACTTGTGCTCTGTTCATATATCTTTCATTATGGGTTTATCAAATGGGATATAAAGAACTCAAATGAGGCTTTTGTAATTGAGTAAATATGTTATTGTCTCAGTGGCAAATTTGACTTCCATAGTCCATAAATGAGTATTCCACTCATGAGCCTGCTTCTCTAAACTTTGGGCTACCTCTAGGAGAAACAATGTGATTGATATAAATGATAAAAATCAATCATCGGCATATAGGTTGCTACTGTTGAAGGAGTTTTTCTGCAACTGTTAATTGAGCTTATTATTGCAACCATTTAAAATGAAAATTTAGAGGGAGGAAATTCTGACAAGCAAAACACAGTCCAAATAAGACCAAGGTGTACACCTCACAAGTCTTAGATTGAAGAGCAAAAGGCAAAATAGATTATGCAAAAGTGTGTCTTGCTGATTCTAAACCTTTGATAAGTATTGCTGGCTCAGCTACATTTGAATCAAAGCCATCAGCAGAACACTGCAATAATGAATTATACCCATATAAAACATATGGCTGTTGGATTACATACAACATTGATGCATTGTGTTAACAGAAGTCACTGTGTTTATACATAGCTTTGTTCACTGTTTATGCAGACAGCACTTTACAGATGAGAAAAAAACTCTGAGAAACTAAACTAATGGCAGAAACACACTGACTAAACATAACTAGAGGAATGTTGGTTCAGTTGAGGAAAGTTACTGTACTTCATAAAAAAGGCAGGTGCAGAGTTGTGTCACACAAAATGTCAGTACTAGTTACTCTTTAAAAGCCATAGCAAACACATTCACCATCTTTGAACGCTACCCGAATGCCCAAAGGCCCAAAAAGATCATGTTTCCTGCACATTAATATTCTGTCATAACTTTAACTTTACAAAACAAACATGTAAAGTGCATGCAGAATACACTATACAAGTAAAGGTCATAAGAAGTTATCAGAATTCACACTTGCTGTGAGAAATGTGTCACTCTCCAGATATAAGGTCTAAATCACCAAGTTCTTTCATTTCAAGGAAATCTAAGCTCCCTTGGACACTGTAACAGATGTTTGTGTTCTCCACTCATGCTCATGTGATTTCAGGTCACTCAAAAGCCACTTCTCTCCAAAGTCTGCCAGGCTTGGCCACTGTGTCAACACTCAGGCTTCCCTTCATCGCCACAGAGGAAAACATAGTAGCACAGTGGAGTCCTGTTTGCTGAGATACAAGCAGCCAAAACAATGGCAGCATGGGGGAGAAGGTTGAGACAGAACACTCAGAGAGAAAGTAGAAATGTGCTGTCTGCAAATTAATTCATCCACTAACAGCTGGCTCCACAACAAGCTTAATATCACACACGTTCAAGTTATTATGGTTTTATAAAGTTGACATAGCTAGCTAGTTTGCAAACTGTTGCCTATTTACACACCCAACAGAAATGGATCAACATTAGTATTTGGACTAGTGTGAATGTGAGTCCAGTATTCATTCTGTATTGGTCGTCTCCTCAAAGAAATATCTTTAGATACTAAATGCTCCACTTTGTTCACCAGCTAGCTGCTAACCTGTCTGTCAGCTGCTATTGCTGAGCAGGTAGCATACAGTAGGCTAATCAGAGCTTTTGTACTGGCAACAGCGACCTGCTACTGCTGGAAATGCTGGAAAGTTTAATAACCGAAACAATGACCTGAAAGTTTAGTAGAGCTGAGGGGATTTGAAGGTTTTTCACTACAACCAGCTGCTTTCATTTTCCCAAATTGACACTTTGGGACACTTATTAGGTCTCGGTCTAAATCATCTGCACCAAACATGCTTCAGACAACCCGATACCCCCACTGATTTCACCCCGTTCAGTGTCCACAGATAAAAGCCACTGCTGTCTTTCAGTGGCTCACTGGAAGTCGCCAAAGTCTGAAATCCAAAGCTGCTGGTACACATCCAGGTATATCTGTATCTTATTATATGTCTGAGTCTATCCACAGCAGAGACAGTCATATATGTACATCATTAATGATTAAAAAAAGATGTGTAGAAGAAGTCCCCCCCCGCCCCCAATGTCAACTTGTGCGTGTTTCTCCAGTATGCTGAATCATCATTTCAGCAGCATATGATATCCAGTCACCACAAATACAAATTACAAGCTAAAGTGTCTAAATAGTTGTCAGTTTATGTTACACACTGAACAGAACATGCTGATTTGTACACCATGTATAGCCATAAGTTTTGGTCAGTTTTGTTTTATTTATAATTAACAGTGTCAGTTAGTATTCACAGCACAAGACGCTGCAGTCTACCAATGAAAACTCTAATGCACATTTGCAGCTGGACCTCACACACTCATTTATAGCTAAGACCACACACACACACACACACACACACACACACACACACACACACACACACACACACACACACACACACACACACACACACACACACACACACACACACACACACACACACACACTACCCCAATCAGACCTCCTGTTAAAGGAGGAGGTGCATGGCTCACTCCCTTTACAGAAACAAAGGGGGTCACCCAACTGCTTGGCTTTATATTCAAATTTAAAATTGCATTTTTGAAACATAAAATGAGCAAAATAAGCAAATGACCATAAACACACAGCCAGCCATATTTGACCAGGTTGAGTCTATGTTTTCCAGTAAAGAAAAAATCTGACTTTTCCCTTACAAACTGACACTGTCTGCAGCTGAATTATAGCTGTATCAACAATGAATTATGTAAAAATTCCGATTTTCTCCATTAATGATTTACGTTCAAAGGTAATACCAGATTAGTGACAACATTTTGCAGACACATACTCTCTGTCTGGAATTTGAAGAGTAACATCAATCCAGATACAATTACAATTACATTTCCCCCAAAACACATATTTTCCTAATACCAAAAAGTTGCCTATGAATACATCTGGTAGAGATCCTGCCACATTGGCAGGTTTGCATTTATTTTGGCAACAAACCTCTCAGACAGTGCAGGAGAAATTACATCATATCCCACTCCACAATTTAGGAGAAGTACAATTTCATTCTTTCCACTTGCAAATGCTGCTTATTTTGATGTCAAGCTTGCATACACACACGCACACACATGTGCACAGCGGAAATTACTGTATTGCTCAATTTTCACGCAGCAGTTGGAATTTGACCAAAATTGTATGCATCTACTAATCAACTATAATGTGCAAACCACACAGGATGCCCTGAGCTTAATGAGTCACATGTGCACATGGTCCCTAAACACTTATTAATACTACTAATAACTGACTTACAACCTTGTACATATTGCCGTCAACAATGCAGAAATAAATCATGACAGCCTGTTTTTCTCTATGCACAAGACATCTGTTGACATATGTGAAGCTGAAAGATCAGAAATATACATGAAGTCACAAGGGATGAGATTCCTTTCTGCATTGTAGAGCTGCTTCTTAGTGTGAAAAACCCCATGCTCCCATTCACTGGCATCATACAAGGAAATGTAATCTGTGGGACTTTGTGCCCATTTGCCTCCAAATTTACAAATCACAATCACATTTACAAGACTGTGTGGATCTGTACATCCAACCCTCAACTGGGAGAATGTGACATGTGTGACACAGATGAGAGAAGAAGCTATGACAAAGTTAAAAGAGGAAGGGGAGGCAGGCTGGGCGGGCAGTTCCACAGCTGGTGTGCATTAGTCCGTCTGACACCTAGCAGATGTGTGTTCAAGCATTATGGCCAATGTAAGCATTTGGGCTTGCTAAGATCAAGTATTGAACTTGACACTTATAAAGTATTGGTTAGGATGGCAGAGAAATACATGATGTAATAGCTTACAACAAGGAACTAATTGTTAACAGCTAAGTGAGGTCAGATAATTTATTTTTTTCCTAAAAAAAAACAACCTTAAATACCGTTCAACAGCTCTGTGGTCTAGTAGTTGTACTATGTTTTCTTAATCATCTCTTTAAAGAACACAAAAAATACTCAAAGATGACCAGTTATAATCACACACCCTGTCTGGATCTTTCAATGACCAGTTTGTGACAGTGTGAATGGTTTCTTCCGATAAACCTCCCCTTATTGATAGATGTTTCCTTAAAAAGAGAACTTTGCAGCAGTAGTTTTCTGTGTCTAGACATTTTTAAAGCATTGTTCCAACCTTCCAGACATCTGTGCTGCATCATAGAGAAAAAAAAGACAAAAATCTGGTGGGGGTGGAATGGCAATAAAAACCTACACATGTTGATTTGCACTATATTTCTGAATTTGAGATGCAGCTCTGCCAAAACTGATTAGATACCAGCTAACAAAGGGAGTTGAAGCATTGTGATAATGCTGACAGTAAATTATGTTAAAGAAGTACTTCATTCCAAATACCACATCTGGAGCACACAGGAGTGTGCGCTCCAGAGTTTCCCCCTGCTTTTGAACGAAGACCAAGTTATTGCTCTCTGTATCATAGCAACGGGTTACGTGAAAATATAAAGCTACGTGGAACCAGTAGCTCATGAGAATTTTGTCCGTTTCCAATGTAATCTCATTATGTTATGACTTGACAGAGTAAAATAACTTAATTTGTGCATCAAATCCCGCATGCACACAATAAAACATTGCAATGAAGACACAGCTGAATTCCTCTGTTTGGACAGTCAGAGAAGTGGAAGATTAATGGCTCACACCTGGTCCCCTAAATCCCACAGCCCACTACCACCACCACCACCCATACACCCACCCCACCTCTTTCTTTCAACGGACCAAAACCCTTCTGGTTCTCCTGGTTCATCTGGCCAGTAGTGTGGAAAACCTTTTCTTCACACTTTTCCA
Organism: Scomber scombrus; assembly: GCF_963691925.1. NCBI lineage: Eukaryota > Metazoa > Chordata > Actinopteri > Scombriformes > Scombridae > Scomber > Scomber scombrus. Next base: position 26,470,419 of record NC_084982.1, on the reverse strand, counting down.
CTCTTGCACTCATTTCAGAGAGGGTGTGGTTTTGGGCTACTGATGCAGTGGAAACATCTCCACATCCAACTACTCTTCAGTAGAAGTCACTTGTGGGTGTAGAGATTTTGAAACATGGATGCAGCTGCACTTTTGACCACAGATTCCCTCTTTCCATTTACATGTAACTGAGTGACCAACAAAGTGCACAAACAATATGATAATAATGATACACGATTTAAATAATCCACGGTATCTCATGATGCATTAATTACACAAAAGCTCAATTTTTTAATTGAAAGCAGACTGTGATATAGGCTAAGTTAACCAGTGCAAATTAACTCCTTACAGCTCTAATACTGATCTGGAATCACATCTTAAGACTACAGATGCAGCATATCAGGGATTCGACTTTTCACAAGAGCCAAAAATGTCAAACAAAGTAGGAGCATTTTAAGATATATTGAAAAGAAAGACAGAGCGCACACGCCCCTCTTCACTCACATGCATCACTCGCCACTTATCTGAGACATAACATTGCTGAGGTCTCCTCCTTCACCCTAACTGCAGCTCACCTCTTGCCCTTGCAGCACTCTCACCACTAAAGTATAGGTTTAGTTGTCGTTGTGGTTGTTGTCTGATATTTATGAGCTATAAGCCAAAAACTCTGTGTGACCCTGTGATTATGACAAGAATCATAGAGCTTACATGTTATGACTAGAAACTATGCCTTGGTCAGTGCATTATTTATATTCAACATGAAGTGCATGCAAGGGAATAAAAGCTGAGAAATTAAGCAAGCATGCATTTGTAAAAACAAAGAAACAAACTAACAAAAAAGCAGAAACTTCTTTCTGCATCATCCAACCCTTAGAGAACAGCATAGCAGATTTATGACTTACCCTGAGCTGAAGTTGCTGTACTCCACTGTATTTGTATTTGAAGAAAATCTCAGTTTTGTAAAATACAAGCTGGACTTTTGGTCATTATCCTCTTGGTAAATTCCCCTTGCTGGACTTTTCCAGCACCTCCCAAAGGAAGGCAGTGATAAGGTCACTGATATGAGATGTGCAGAAAGGGGGGTCCTGAGTGAAGGGGGAAATGGTTGAGACAGAGAGAGACAGACACCCTCTCGGTCTTAAACCAGAGGAGCTGTGGTGCTGAGTTCAAGGCTGGGATGGGACAAACTTCTAAAATTCTGGAGTTCTGCCACCTCTTTCTTCCTCCTCCCACTTTCTCTAAAGAAAGAAAAAAAAGAGGAGGGAGAAGAGAGGGTGAGCGGGGAAGAAAAGAAGTAAATGAAAACCAGACACATAGCCCTGTTTGGTCTGGATGTGAGCAGTGGGGAGGATGATGTCACAAAGAGCGGGATTTTCTCCTTACCTTTTCATACATTTTGCCATTTCTCCCTGTACCTCTGTAGAGCCCCTTTACAACAGGCAATCATCTCAGACATATGGATATTCTTTTTTTTTTGGCTCTTTTTTTCTAGGATTAGCATTTTTATTGAATATATTTGCTGTTGCATTAAAATGTCAATTGGGTAAAATCTTATAGTATGTAGGATTTTTTTGGTAACGTGATAGGACAAGCAAGCTCCAACTTCTTATTCTTCTTCTTCTTCTTCAGGCTGTTCCCATTAGAGGTCGCCACAGCGGATCCTCCATTTCCATCTCCTCTGTCCTCTGTATCTTTCTCTGTCACACCAACCACCTTTATGTCTTCCCTCACCATATCCATAAACCTCATTTTGGCCCTAATCTTTTCCTTTTGCCTGGCAGCTCCATTTTCAGCATCTTTCTCCTAATATAACCGACATCTCTCCTTTGCACATGTCCACACCAGATGAATCTCACCTCTTTTGCTGTGTCTCTAAACCGTCCAACCTGAGCTGTTCCTCTAATATTGTCATTCCTCATAACTCCCAACAACAATCTTAGCATCTTGAAAAACAAAAGTAATTTAGGCTAAGCAAGTTCCCACCAATTAAATAATAATTGGTTACATATTAAGTTTATTTACATCCCAGTCTGGACGGCTGATTAATATTATGTAGTGTCTGTGAACCTTTTTGGAAGTCCCATTGCATTTAATAAATTACCTCACAAATATCCAACAAAGAAATGTGTTAGAAAGTGTTCTGGCAGAGATTGAAATGCGAATGCTGTTAGAGAAAAGCAATGACACAGTGCCATGAAAGTAATTGTTCCACAACTATAAAATAAAATGAGGATTTGAGATGCTCAGCAGACTATAACGACATTGCTTATGAGTTCCTTTTTATTACCAGCCCCTCACAGAAGCACAGAATATATGGGCTCATGAAAAACTCCATATGCTTGAAGAAGTTCATAAGAAACTGTAGCTGTGTTTCAAATGCATAACAAAACCAACCTTGTATTGTATTGTTGAAAACAGTTGAAACAAAGAATAGGCTATATAAAGCATATTTAAAAATTGTAATCCATCAAGTGATGTATGATGTAACAGACCCACAGATAATTATCACCTGACACTGCACTCCCCTTAAGCTTATTATGAAGCATTTTAGTGTTTGTCAGTTCAAAGCTATGGCTCTAGGGACATGTTTATGTTCACTGCTGTACCAGTCTTGTTTCCAGTTGCAGAATGCAACTGTATTCAGCAAACAAGCTCTGACAAATGCAGTTGTTGGAGACCAAAGCAGCTAAAAGTAGAGTGGATAAACAGTGCATGTCAATAACATGAATATTAATGTTGGCTAAACATCTTTATGAGTTGATAATGTTAATGGCCCCTATCAGACAAAACAACTATCAATGTAGCCATAAATAGGACATGACAGGCATCTTTCCAGGTATATGTTTTTATTCTGGGGCTCTACTGGAATACCGTTGTCTGATTCACAGTAATAAACAACAACAACAACAACAAAAACCCCAAAAAACATATTTATCTTAAACTGGCCCATTATGCAGCCCCTCAGTTCAGCCTCTGTCTGAAACAGGCTGTTTTAGTTCCTGTCTCTTTAAGGCCTCCCTCCAGATTAGCCCACTCTGTTCTGATTGGTCAGCTTCCAGAAGCTTCCACTGACAGCACAATAGAAGTAGGATTTCACTTATCTTTCTTATTCTTTTATTTCAAATATGGAAACTTAAATACATCCGTACATGTTGGAGCAAAAATCCGAAACAACCCTAGCAACAACCTTAGTAACAAATACTATGTAATGAACAGCAATTTGTGGGCATGTGCACAAAAAAACTGATGTCAGTTTGATGGGGAAGTAAAAGTAATTTTGCAGCTCAGTTTGACTGTTTTATATAAACATCCAACATTATTATTGTATTACTAGTATATAAATGACAGAAAACCACAAAAAGCAAAAATACACGGAAGAGAATTAGAAAGAATTATCCCCAACTCTTAAGTTCCCCACAGCTTTACACAGAATTTTAGCCTCTTTTAGCCCACTGTTTCAGTTTTTTGTCCCCTGAAATTTCTGATGAAAACATATGATGAACCCACTATACGACCTATGCTACCTGCCCACCACAAAACAGCAGAAAGATACAGTTTGCAACTAGCTGGTGAACATAATGAAGCATTTAGCAGCTAAGGAACCAAACATGTCCTCAGGAGTTGGTTGTGACCAAAACATAACTGTAAGAAAAGATAATATTTTGCTTACATTTGCCAGGTGTCACTAAATGTCAAGAGGAAATACCCCTTATGTAGCACTTTGCTGTTGAATATTCAAAAATGCTTTAGCTCGAAGGCAAGTAGACAGAGGATTGCTGCAGCATTTTTATGTCAGTGAGCTAAGATGTACTATGTTCCCAGAGGTCACTATGCTCTGAAATTAGCCTCACTCCTCCACATGTGAGTAAAAAGTGAAAAGCTGAGCTCTACCAGCAGTTGACTCTCAGGCAAGCTAACCTCTTACTTATCCAGCAGACCCACACCTGCTATTACACTACATTTCTAAATGTATCAACTGCAAAAAAAGAGAAAGCCTCCAAAATGTTCCACATGGAAGTATTTATAACACTGAGTTGTTGCATTCATGTTCTGTTGTCTGCAGGTCATTACTCACACCATCATATTTCCTGCAAAGCATTGCACTGTTATGGTAATGCTAGGCAACCACTGTTAAACTATGTAGTGAGTTACAAGCTGTTATATGTTCTGGAAGAAAATGACGATCTGATAAGCAGCCAAATTGTCACAAAACACTGAATGAAAATGTTTCTTTAATGACAATTGGTGACTCATTTACTCGTTTTGTATCAACAATGTATGGTCAAATTCATTCAGCTAGCTTGTGATTAGGATCAAAGCGAGAGGTGAGCGGATCCAAATCTTTCGTCATCGTTTAGGAAACATGTCTGACATATATTCACTTGTGTGTGAGCAGTAACCTAACACAGACCTTTCAAAATTAAAACCTCTCACAGTCCCATTGTGACAGGGACTAATAGTTGTACTTTTTGGTGATGTTAATATCACACTCTTTGTCACAGCTTTGAACAACTGTCTGACTTGACATCTGTGGTAAAGGTTTTATTTGATGCATGCCACCAAGGTGACTTCATGTGGGTGGATGAAAGTAAAGGTTTCCTGTTGTGCTCTGACTTTTACTTCCTTAATTAATAACTGCCAGCGTTTATTACAGGAACAGTTGTGTGTGACAGAGGACTGATGAGATTAATTCATCTTTTTATCACATTAAATGTAAAAACTGGAACAATTGGCCATTTTTTTCAGCATCTAACTGATGTCCTGGGTGTGGCTGTAATGTCACCTACACTCCTAAAGTATTTGGAAATTATGAAAAGCATAGAAAATGTGTCATTAAGCCTCATAAAGCTATGAACACACATTCAGTGTTTATTTTATTCTCAAATAAAAGCATGTAACTCCCTTCTATATAACTGGAGTATTCAAACAGGTTTCTTGAGGTTGCTTTACCCGCCTGTGAAGACATTAGGAACAAACTGTTCACTGGCCAGTTTGAGGAAAAATCATGTGTTGATTCCACCAACTCATTCATTTCCACTGGATAATGAGCAAATGAATGGGTGGAGATGGATTTGCCTTAGCTCACTCCTATGTCTGATGAGGAAAGTATTAATATTCCCAGCAACGGTTGATGCTCAACAGAAGGAGGTGTGAATATGGGAGAACACTGAGGAGTCAAGGTTTATTTTTATCCTGAGCTTTTTGATGTTGCCTCCCTTCAGCCATAATCCCAGCATTCATGTGTCCCAATAGAAATACAAAGCGCACATGAGGTTAATCTGCATAACACATTCATTACACTGACAACAGCCTTTTTGTCTTTTTCTTCACCTATTTGATACTGAATGTGAATGAGAGTAGGAAAGTCATTGATTATTAATAAGCAGTGGTGGAAGAGGTACTGATTATTATGTAAATAAAGCAAATGTAAATGTACAAAAGTAATGACAACAAAGGTGTACTGTATCAAAAGTAGATGTGAGAGATATATAAAGTAATTATATTATTGGATTGCTATCGTTGATGCATGGCAGGCAAACAGCATTTTAATGTTAGTGGAAGTGTAGATAATTGTATCTGCTTTACATAGAGTTGGGAAGTTTAATCTGTAACAATGCCTCATCATTTATAAATGTATATGTTTTGTATGTAATATCTGAAAAATAACAAGTTACTATATCTGTCAAAAAATGCAATGGAGTACAACCGTGCAATGTTTCCCACTGAAATGTTATTAAGTCCATTCATTAACCAAAATACCACAAAACCAGAATATTTATTCTTCTAGATAGCTAAGGAACATGAGGAAAGCACATTTCAGAAACTCTAAATTAGCAGTAAGAAGGAAGCAGGATAATAGATGAATACAAAAACAGTGTTAGTTAAGTGCATCATAGTTGGTAAACTATATTCGGTTTACTTAACAGAACTAGACTAAAACCACATAAGAGTTGACGCACTGTACGTATTAGGCCTTAAATTACATCGAGTTTAAATTCAGCTCAGGATGAAACTTTGAGATTTTTTATAGAACCTTGAAATCTGAGCTTGACAGCATAAGTGAAATAACATCCAAGTGCAGTGACAAAGTGAGAAAATGTGTGCATACCGACCTCCAGCAGGGATGCGTTAACAGAGTACAGAATAGGAGGAAGAGGTCATATGTCAAATATTCAGTTCTAGGTTCACCAGGTTCAAAAGTACACCAGAATTCAGCAGAGACTTTAAATGAAAGCCACTGATAAGGCCGGTGAAGCAATCTGTCTTTGTTTTGTTTACTTTTGGGCTGGGATCATATAAGCATTACTGACTCTTTACATGCTGTTCATGATTTACAGTATGAACTGTCACAGACACATGTTCAGGTCCTCCTTGCTATGAGGTAACAGTACGGTACTAACCGTCAGGGAATCACACTGGTCTGTTGTGTTTGACAAATGACCAGCAAAATGGATGTGCTGCAACACAAAGTCATACTTACCATCCTTTCTGTGGTTTTCATATTCCTACTCACTGGCACATTTGCTGTACTTTCCACCTTCTGAATGACTTTGACTCAGTACCACCAAATGACTCATGAAAATATGAGACTCTCATGAAACAAGCTTTTTTTTTTTTTTTTTTTACACAAGGTTCTCTGGTCTCTCTCTTCAAGCCATCATCTACCATGAACCGTAGAAGTGATATTAGCATTGCATTAATACATATCCTCTTGACTTAATTATTGTAACACACTGTTCTCGCGCCTTCCTCACTACAGCATAAACACTTGTCCAGTTTGCAGCTGCCATAACTCATACAGGAATTTAAAAAGTCAAACACATAACACCAAAAGCTATCCCTACTTCACTGGCTCCTCATTTCACCCAGGTCAGACTACAAGCCACTTATTATCATCTACAGAACCTCTTCATGGAGTAGCACTGGTCCAATCCCTACATCCTCCGTGCACACTTAGGTCACAGGATGCAGGCTACCAAACAGTCCATTGGCAGCAGAGCATTTTTATACTGAGCTCCACTACTCCACACTCCTTCAGAGAGGCAAATACACAAAAACCTTAAACTAAAAACCAACAGTTAAAGTATTAAACCCCAGTTGTAAAACGTTATATCTGCAATGAGACTACTGTGATTTTACACTGTGTTCCTTGTTCTGTCATTTGCATAGTGGGACTTTGACTTTCTTCTTGGTGCTTCCAGCAGGTGGCCATTTCCAAAAGCCAAGCTACTGTTCATTTCCTGCAGTGGGATATATAGTGATCACATCTGGACATGCAAGCTGCGGCATCAGTCTAAATATGCAACTTCTCTGAAGACAATTCTTTTGAGCCCAGACTTTAATAAGTGGCTAGATTATAGGCTTCATTCGTCCACAGTAAAATGCTGAGTAATCACTCCAGGTTTGCTTAACACTGTGATGGAAGCCAAGCTAATACTTAGAAAGACAACAATAAAACAAACACTACCTCTATTCAATGAAGCTGTTTTCTAAATGTGTTATATCTGGCTAACAAAGTTGATGTTCTCTAACTTAGATGTCTTGGCTGGATAAATAAAAAACCCATCATAATTTGAACCCTTAGGTCCAATCAAAATCAGTAGGTTTCGAGGAGAGTAAATTAATTCTTCTCATGCATTCATGTGTGTGGGCAGCTCTTTATGCCCAAAAATGTGGAAGCCAGAGGAAGCCTGAAATGGCTTGTGCACCCAATGAGCAGCTTTAAATGGAATTTATGAGGCGCCATCTTGGAACATGTTATCCACTTCTCTTAATACATCCATGGGCAAAGCAGAACCACGTAAAAGGTTTATTGCCCATTAGCCCAAGCCCCCAGGAACAGTACTATTCTGTGAAACCAATATGACATATTGGCCAAATTGTATAATTACAACTTCTGGGTCCGTCATGTGATGCACATTGACCCGAAAAATCTTTTTCGTGCATACAATCATTAGAAAAGGAGCAGCTGTGAAACAGTGAATAAATATTTCCGAGTGTCACACCCCCTATGAAATGATCGTTTTACTATCAGAATTTGATCCATTAGGTCAAATAACACATAAGGTCTAAAAGAGCTGCATGATTTACTCCATACAAGTGAACAAGAAGCCAACCTGAAGTCAGCCGGCTTGGCTAGTAAGAGACTTGAAAGGACTCAAGTGCGCACATACACATGGCTGTCGTTTTACGGCTTCATGCACCACTGAAGGAAAGAATGGGTGCTATCTTTGAATGCGGTATCCAGTTCTTTTTTATACATCCATGCATTAGCCCCATGCATGCTGTCAACTGAGAAAACTGCATAAGTCTGCACTCAGGATACAAGATTTACAACTTGAATGCAATGCATGACAGTAGAACATTGTAAACCATATAATAGATATTGACTGTATTTCAAGACACTAGTTGGGAGTTTTTTGCAGATGCAATGGGTCACATTTAAAGGGCTGATTGCCACTTTGTTCTATAAATGAGTGGATCCAACATTGAAGTTGCAGTGTTATTAAATTCTTAACTTTTTTCATGTATTTTATCTTTTCTTATTCATGTTAATTGATTTGAAACATTTGACTATTTCTGTATCCATTTAGGCTATTTATTATTCCAATGTGGTACATGTTTATTTGTTTATATTTCCCTATATTTGGTCATTTAATTGATTCCATTCTTCCTGTTTCTTGTTTTATTTCCTAAGCAGAAAGGGTAAAAACCCTGTCACTTTGTTATTGTTGTTGTCATGGTTATGTTAGAGGGACTTTTGAAGTGCACAAGAAAAAAAGGGGCTTTTTTCTTGTTGGTTATGAACATGCTTTGTGTAGTTCTATATGAATAAATGTTTGCTATTCTAAAGTCATCTCCCTGAAAAGTATTGCATTAAAATGAGCACATGCATGGTGCAGCAGCAGTCAGTGGATGTTGTGCAGAAAACAGCTCCTGATTGTGTGCATAACTGGAATTTACGGCTCGATTGGCCATAAATCGGATTGCAACAACATATTTCTCCTATCAAGATTTTACAGAGTTGCTGAAATTTCAAAGGATACTTAATGACTGGTTGACAGCTTGCTGCAGTTTATCTAACAAAGATCTACTTGTTGTCATGCCGTAATCATATGATTAGTCACAGAAGTGGAAAAAGAAACATCCTGTCAGCAGACACACCCAAATGTCCAAAACCCACCCAGATCATTTTGTATACCATCATTGAGTCTGCTCTGTTTGATTGACAGGCCTCAAAAGCATATTGTGCTACATAAAATCAATAAATACAGTTGGAGCCAAAATGTGTTTCCATTAACTTCATTAATTTTGTTATGTTTGTCTGTTTATTTTGTCGTGTATGCTGTTGTATGTTACAAATACTCTGTTTAGGTTTAGATTTTTAGAAATTTTAAATGATAATAATACATAATAATAATAAAATATGCATGCAATAAAACAGACATATTAAAAACATAACAGAAACATTAAAAAGAGACTTAAAACGAGATTTTAAAAAACAAATAAAACTGATAATAAACAATCAGGAAATTCACATTGTGGATGATGTTGAAATATAGTAAAAGTGTCTAACTAAAAGCAATTAGAAAGGTTTTAAACTGGGTTTTAACAGTTGTAAGTGAAGTGTGCATGGCAGCTGCAGGGAGACCTTTCCAGAAGAACCACGAAAAAGGAAGAAAAGTATAAACATTGAATAAACCCTTGATTGACTCTATTAATAAATACAGTTGTGCAATAAAGTAAACAATTATCATACTTATAATTCATAGTTGAGTTTTTTTTTTGTTAAATATTGAATAAAATGAGAACACAATTCACAAAGTACACAAAAAAATTAAATAATGTGTCTATATTTCATGTTTCTAGATACACAGAATGGACACCGCCAAGCTGTATTGTATGTAACACTGTAGCAGTGTAAGTATTTCTCAATCAGCACTCCTACCAAGTTTATCCTAATGTCTCTTGCTTGGAGCTGCCATCTCCATTAGGAAGTAAATGCAGAATTACCTCATAACTCTGACAGATGCGCCAGATGTGCACCAGTGTTTGTGTGTGTGTGTGTGTGTGTGTGTGTGTGTGTTTGTGTGTTTGTGTGTTTGTGTGTTTGTGTGTGTGTGTGTGTGTGTGTGTGTGTGTGTGTGTGTGTGTGTGTGTGTGTGTGTGTTCAGGTGTTAAAGTAAACTGCTTACAGATGGCATTGGTAGGGAGCTCAGAGTGGGGATTGAGAGCGGAAGACAGTAGAGAGGAGACACATGGGTCCCTCTGAGTGAGGAAACAGAAACTTAACTCTGCTGTCGGAGAGTTTTCTTGAAAACTTTTCACAATCTACTGTGCTGTCCTGTTGTGTTGTCTCTTTAACTGTTCTAATAGATGTACTGAGGACTAGTGCTGAGGAGCTCTAATGAGTTTGTGTATCGGCTGCAGCTGAGTGTCCCCCAGTTTACGAGTGTTTTGTATTTAATCCAATTAAGGTTTTTGACCTTTGAAATAACATTTTTGTCAAGTGAGATCATGTTGCCCTGACCTTGGTGTTGAGAATAGAATTATGATAAGCCTTTCATTAACACAAGGTTCAAGAGTAGCAGCGTTTTCACAGTACTGAAGTCTGACTTAGTATCTATTTTTCAAAGCACATTGTACTTTTGCCTAAATAGTTTAGGATGTTCTAGATTAAGTCAAATTTGGTGGTTTAGATTTGCTATCTGAATTGCAATGGGCCACATCCTGTCTGTTGTGCAAGGAACCATGATAGGGCAGTAGAGTATCAAACATTCATAGAGTTCAATATCAAATCCAATAGCGCTGAATGTGAATTTTCCTCAAAACATATATTGTACTAATGGTATATCTTTGAAGACCAATTTAAACCATGGGCTTTTTGGAAAGTTTGACCAGAAGATTAGAAATTAGGTTAAGTTTGTGTTGGGTACAAGATGTTTTATCTCAAAAGGTAAAAGCACAGAGCGTATTTAAGAGCATGTACAGAACATGCTCTTACCATGTAAGAAGATCAGACTATATCAGAAATATAACATTACACATAACACATACGTACATCATACGTTACGGCTTTGGGGTTCTGGATGTCAATTGATTATCAGTCATTTATGTTAAATGTGCAAATTGCCACATCTTTGCTTAGGAATGTGAAAAAAAGCAAAGTGCCTTATTATATCTGCATTTCTGTCACTAAAATGGACATCAGCTCTTCGTCAGCTGGAAAACACAGAAAAGGGACTGTTGGAGTTTGGATAATGGCCTCAAAAAATATATGGACGTAATAGCAATAAAGCATCTTAGCAGCTTTTGCCCCACAACAAAATAATGGACAGGGTAACTTGTGGACTCATAGGACCCTAATTGGTAAAGAGAAAAAGTTTCAGTAATGGACAAAAAATTATTGTCTTGATCCAGGAACAAGGATGTGGACATTATACCCCACCACGCGCACACACACACACACACACACACACACACACACACACACACACACACACACACACACACACACACACACACACACACACACACACACACACACACATTTATGTCATAGCATAGGCATCTGATGGTTAGGGTTAAGTCAGTCACGGTCCTTGAGTGTGTGCATGTGACTTTGTACATGTGTGTGTGTGTGTGGTATTGAGGTATTTCTCATGTTGTGGGGACATAAATCTGTTTAAATAATCACATGTGGGTTCTTATCCTTCCTTTTGGGGGAGGCAAGTCCCCACAATGTAAAACACTCTTCTTTTTTTTTTTATGAAGACTTAAGGCAAGGTTAGGGTTAAGTAAGTAATGGTTATGGTAATTCTCCAGGAAATGTGTTGCCAATGTAAAGTCCTTTGAACTTACACGATACATGTGTGTGACTGTGTGTGTGTGTGTGTGTCTGTCTGTGTGTGTGTCTGTGTGTGTGTCTGTGTGTGTGTAACTGTCTGTTATTTTGTATGTTTATGACTTTTTTGCATTCTGTGTGAATGTGTCAGTGCGTGTCAGTGTTTTACCGTTGCTAAGGGACAAGAAACAAGGCCAAAAACTATTTATACAGACCATTTCCTCTGCAGGGATGAACCCAGTCCTTTAAATCTTCCAAAATACTTTGAGACATTAGGTCTCATCATATTGCGCATCTGTTTATTTCCATATCCTCCACAAACTGCACTTATCAGCAGTGTCGATCAGGGAGAGGCTTGTGGCTCGTCCTCTTTTCTGCTTTGTCATCTCAAGTTTCAAAGCATTTTCTCAGCATTTTAGCATCTGAGGACAGACAAACATTGAACCATGTAATCATTACTAAAGTAGGAGGAAGGCATAAAACAGTCTTTTATTTAACTATTTCTGCTCAGTGGGAGGCTTCCATCTACCTCTGCTTTTGGGTTATTATGTCTTTTATGTTGTTTTGTTTGGGAAATAAATAATGGCAACCATAATTGTAACAACATGGATGTTTATGCCTGGTAATTATGCTTTATTTGGCACTGCACTGAGCAGCTAGCCATTTGTAAACTGAATAAGCCTCAGATGCATTGTCACATATCATACTCGCTAATACAATATGATAAAGGGAAAATGGTATGGCACACTACTGAGAGCATTCAGCAGTTTTAAAATACAGAATATTCCTCATGTGATGCACAATGTATTTGCAAGTTGAGCGTATAGTCTACAGCAGGTGATCTTAATGATTTTTTTATCTATTATTTTTGACACCCTGTAAGGGATCAGGGTCACTAAAAAATGGAGGAATTTTGAGAAGACAAATGCTAAATAGGAAGCAGACAAGCATCACAGCTGGCCAAGAGGAAAAAAAGCAAAAGAAAAAATGTTTTGGGGCCATAAGGAGTTATAAAATGGAAATGTGCTGCACACATGAGGAGCACAGCTGCAGAACATCTTTTAGTGATCCCATTTCCTTTGATTTCCCTGACTCTTATCTGGATTAAACACTGATATTCTGGAATGATACCAAGCAGTCCAGATGATCCACACTGGTGGACATCATACTGACGTGGCTATTCAGTACCTGGATTTTCATCTGGCCGAGTGCGTTTGTGCAGACACTGCAAAACAGTAAAGTTGTAAAGTATAGCTAGAGGAAAGGCCAGTAAAGTCAGTTTGAATTTAGCATATAAGTGTCCTATTTGACCTTTTTTTCTTGCTGTGCACTGATGATTAATCAACAATATTTAAAATTATAAAGTGAAAGAGTTCAATCAAAATTATGACATTAAACTTACAAACACTTACAGCAACTTACAGCCTTTGAATGAAAGCATCAAAGCTCATACAAACAGCTGTTTCTTTCACCTCTGCGTGTGCAAAGGCCAATCCAAACAACGTTATGTCATTAGCCAAGACCAAATATCAACACTGTGATTTTAGTGAAAGCTCCAAGTTACACAGTCCAGCCAGTTTCTGAGCAAAAAAACAAAACTACAGTAAGAGTCAACAGCCATGCTAGTGACTCTGTGAGGCTGTCCTTTTGCACAGCAGTGCTTTGAGCTACGAGCTAATGATGGTATTTGCAAGTATCTAGTCATTAAAAAAAGAATTGGAAACATTTCATGGCAATCCATCCAACAGCTGTCAAGATATTTCAAACTGCACCAAACAAATAGACTGACATTACCATCTTTAAAGTCATGCTGCTAGCTAAAAATGGCTACAATCAGCTTTGATGATCTTGAATCCAAAAAGAGCAGCAAAAAGTTACAGGTTTAATTGCGGCTCCAGTAAGTTTTATAGCATCCTTGCACAAAACACTAATCTGCTGTAGGAGCACCACTCCCATCTGCTCTCTACTTTGAGCTCTCTAATAATGTGTGTTAATGTGTATGAACAGTAATCAGTAATATGACACATTCTCCATTGTGATAATTGCATGGTGCCAGTGTCTGGACACAGCAAAGAAAGCAATCTTGTATAAACTGCATATATGTTTTCCAGGATATAGGCAATACAATGAATTTAGCACATGCTATACACTCCAGTTGCTTTTTGAGACATTTATGTGCACATTCTGCATCTGTATTTGATTACTGTGCAAGTAAGCAAAAGGAACAGCATTAAGATATAAAATGAAGCCATTATCTAAAAACTTTTATTGGTATATAGTCCGGACTTTTATTTGGATGAGAGTATTAGTAAGGGCATAGAAAATACAAGCCTCTAAATGTAAAAGAACAAGTCATCTCTGTCCAAGTGTCATTACTCAATTATTTCTCTGAAATGAGTTCACATGGCTCCACTGTATTTTTTTTAACAAACCACTTTAAGCAAAACAGCTCACGAACATGGTTGGTCACATGATGCACACATATTTCCATACCCATTTTGGGTTTGGAGAGCTTTTCTGGAATATTCCCCTCTCTTAGTTTTCCCATGGTCAACCTCAAGCCCCCGTTACACCTCTTCCTACATGATGATGGAGCAACTGACCACACCTCCTTCCCACACCACCCACTCAATCTCACAGGGAGGTATATTCAAAAGTAAGACCAGATACTGCAATTTCGTAATCAAGAACATATTCCTCCAAGTGATCTTGTGGACTGCTTTGAAGAGTTTGCGCTATCATTGGTTTTCCATTAGGCTATTTAGCATTTGGGAAAGTGTAACTTATGGTTCTGATAACTCAAGGGCATACCTAGTTTTTTATACAGGCTTTCCACAAATGTCTATTCTGCAAAAAAAAAAAAAGTAGCTGTAGTTTTTTTGGCTTCCACTCATCCCCACAAAAAAGGGCATGGACTAAATGTCTTTCCAACACTTAACTGTTGCTGTAACTTGCTTCTGGTGTATCACATCTCCCTCTTGCTCTGCCAAGTACAGCCGCACAGTCCCCCACCTCCAGGGCTCGTCTGACTCACCAATCCAACTGAACAATGGCCACCATTGAACTCTCAATGGGTGTCTTTAATTGACAGCTGGAATCTATTAATGCTGTAGCCAGTAGCCATGGCTACTCCACAATAAATTGCCTATGTACATATTCATGAATGAAAATATAGTTTCAGCCGGATTGAAGATGGAAATATGGTCTGCCTCTGTCTCTTAATGCTAAACAGGGTGCGTTGTCCTGAAAAGGCCCTTCAGAGTTGCTGATGTTTAGGAGCTGACTCACTATACTGTCGCCTTTTCCACCCGTGGTCCATGAGTGGTATTTACCTTGAGAGGTTATAATTTCCATGATTTGGATAAGTGACTTGGCTTGTTTGA
The DNA here is from genome assembly GCF_963691925.1 of Scomber scombrus. Classification (NCBI taxonomy): domain Eukaryota; kingdom Metazoa; phylum Chordata; class Actinopteri; order Scombriformes; family Scombridae; genus Scomber; species Scomber scombrus. The sequence goes on along the minus strand of NC_084982.1, from coordinate 26,455,212 downwards.
CATCTGGGAATGATTTTTGTTCATCAGGTTTACAGTTTTGTTCTCTCATCTCCTTTAATGTCATGTACAGTGTTGATAGTGTTTCACACTACATAGGCAGGGATTAGGGGTAATTAGTTAACAAGACTTGAGTTCTGACATGTTGAAAATTGATAGTTGTGCAAATTGGCAGCATTACATAATTTTAGCCTTTATGTGATTTCGTAAATGAGCAAAATATGCTGCATTTGCTTAAAAATCAAACTTAAGTTGAGCCAACATGGCTAGTGAACCAGCTGTTTGCAACTGGATACATTTTGCAGCCAAACATGACTCATTTTAAAAGAACATCCAACTCAATGTCGTGACACAAGTGTATCTTACAGTCTTTACCATGTAATCATGAAAACCCATAACTATATACATTGTGGTGGAGGGGATGTAGCCAAGTGTTTGACAGAGTGGGGTTATGTTTAAGACTTTGAATGTTCTGCTTCACAGCTTCACATGGGGGAGCAGTTGTTACGTAATAGCAGAGGCATGACAAACACTTCAACATGGGAGTAAAGCAAACACCACTTTGAAAGGATGGATTACTATATTCCAAGACTGCATATGGCCTCACACTCAGCGCTGTATTTAACAAAGAACAGCCAGGGCCACTGGATAAATGGAAAACTGGACTCAGTAATTGAAACTTGGCCACTCTGAGTCATATAAAATGATTGATCCTAATTGTGGTGCGTACATGTGTCACTGCACATTAATTAGGCAATCAATCTTGAGTGAAGTATGTTTGTTTTCTCCAGCATGTTTCATCTTCCTTCCTTACTGCTCTACAGATGGGGTCTGGAAAAATTAGATATGAAGCACATGATTACAATAAGAGCTTTTAATAAAGGTGCAGTGACCAACATTTTGATATAAAGCATGTCTTCATCAGAAGAAGAAATGTATGGATGAGCTCTGTAAGAAACCTCCTTTCCTGTATGAGTTTGAAACTGATTTTAAGTGCTGCCATTTTTCGAGGTGGACTAATAGGAAAAACATTAAGTACCTTCAAGGTCTCTTTCTTGGAAACCCCTACTGCCATACCCATTAACACCAGGATCACATAATCACACCTCTAAACCTGTACTTTAAAGCTGAATTAAGCAATATTTCTAAACAATAAAACAAATGACTTCTGGTTATGCGGTAGGTCAAGTCCAGTCAGGTTTATTTAGAAGGCACCAAATCACAACAAAATATATCCTATGACACTTTGTTTAAATATAAAGCACGTCAAAACCAGACTTGAATTTAGGGACGTAATATTCCCCCTTGAGCAACCACTAGGTTTGATCATGCTGACAATCTAACAACACCCCATTTTACAGCTTTACACCATTTACAGCCAATGTCAGCTCATTGTTTTGGTTCGGTGAAAGCAAGACAAAGATATTTTTCTGATGGTGCACCAAACCAAGTAATTTTAGGCTAGAGTATCTTTTTTGACAGTGAGACTCCAAAAAGACTGCCTTCTGGCCAATATTAAAGCATAAGCCTAACTGTGGCTTGTAACAACTTGGACCTCATTTTGCTTAGCCTGCAAGTTTCCAGTAATATAACATTGTACTCACCAAAGAAATTCCTGAGGTCTGAAACCACTGCAACACCACAACAATACATTCCAGCAGGTTCTAAAAGTTTATCAAGATAATCTAAACTAATTGATTGTAGGTAAAAAAAAAAAATCTAATGTGAACACTCAAGCAAGTCCAATTGGTTGAAGTTGAACCAGAAGTTGGTCTGTAAACTGTAAGAGATATTTGCAACAAACATTTTAGGTTATATATTTACTGTTAACTTTTGTTTTCTCTTTCAAATAACTTGAGCAATCCTGGGCCTTTGTTTACAGTCCTTCTGGTCTCCAGTCTGCTGTTTCTTGACCATCTAACATATTTTTAGAAAGTTGTGGCATTTGCAGACCTCAGTAACTTGAGTACAGTGTTATCTTAAAATCTGTGAAAATAAGATCCAAGTTGCATTAAACTACCTAAAGCATATCAGCAAGATTAGGTTATTCATTTGCTCATGCTTGCATTTCTATCTCCCAGTATTCCTGACTCAGCAAGAGAAATGTCTCAATCCTGCAGCAAGTGCAAGAAGCTGCTGCCAACCTGTTCACACCCTCTATGAGACTAGATCATATTACTACTCTAATTCTTTAGAGTTGTAGAACCTTCACTGTTTGCTCACCAATTTTAGAATTGATTTTAAGAACACACACAGCCCGCTAGCACTGCAAGAGATCTGGCTGGGCCCTTATGCCAGACAACTTGGAAGGAACACGGTGATGCGCAGCTGTTGCCCTCCGTAACCCAAAGTTTTTGGAGCGAGCATTGATGGGAACGATGGACCCTGAGGACTTTTAGTGATGCAGTGGGTAGAGGGAACTTTTAATTCTTTAAAGACTTTTCCAGTTCGGATGTGTTGCCATAGCACCAGTGCATGCAATCATTTTCAAAACAAAAGCTGGCATAATATTGATATGTATCTGACTAGTCTGATATGCACAGATGTTTCTGCAGCTCTTTCACAGCAGCTGGTTCAAGGTATCCTCAGAAACCCTGCACATGTTGGTGCCCTGCTGTGGCTGTCCACTTCAAGTTCTGGAGATGACTCACAAATATTTGTGCTGCTGCCTACAGTTGGCCGTAAGGATTTAACCAATTGTTTTTGTAAAGTCTAAATTTTCAATTTTTCCAGATTTTACTGGCATTCTTGCTGTAATTGCATTATATGTTCAGCGGTTGGAGCATGTATATTTAAAGTAATAGTTTGACATTTTGGGAAATATGTCTATTAGCTTCTGCTGAGAGTTAATGAGAAGATAGATTCAATTTTATATCTCCAGACTTTGAGGTAAATATAAACTACAACCAGGAGACAATTAGCTTAGCTTAACATAAAGTCTGGAAGCAGGAAGAAACAGCTCTGTTGTGTCCAAAGCTAACTAAATCTTCCTACCAGGTCCTCTTAAATTCACTAATTCACACATAATATCTTGTTTGTTTAATCCATGCAAAACAGAGCAAAGCTAGCTGTTACCAGTCTGTATACTAAGCTAAGCTAACCATTGCCTAGCTGTAGCTATACAGACATGACAGTGATATTGATCTTCTCATCTAACTTTTGGCAAGAAAGCTAATCAGCAATATCTCCCAAAATGTCAAACTATTCTTTTAAGTATTTAAGGACAATTCATTAGCAGTTCAAAACCATTATTCAGCATAGGTACTTTTTCCATCTCATATTTTGCTTGCACTTGCTGATGCAATCACCTCATTGTCAATTCAGCAATTCTGCTTCTCCAGGCTGCGTGCCGGCCATTTCTTTTATACGTGAATTAAGTACGTTTACGTCTTTTTTCATCTCCATTTTGGACCTGACTCCCAAGAGTAATTGAATCAATCAACTTGCTCGAAAAGCGAATCCATACATGTGTTATTGAGATTTGGAAGGTGTGTGGGTTACCGCCTCAGCAAGCCTTTGCAAACCTACTATTGTGCATGTTTTGTTCATTTAACAGGGACATTAACACTCTTCTCTGCTTAGGTTCAAACAGATGTTAACATAATTCGAGCTTTAGATGTTTTCTAACCCAACTTGGTCAGGGCTAAGAAAGGATTGTGGTCATGATTCACAGAAACCAACAATGACCATCAAGTGGAAATGGAAAGTGGACAGTAGTCCAACATCTTACTGAACCATCCAACCACTTTGCTCTCCTCCCTCTACTGTCTGTCACACTACCGCCTCCCTTGGTCCTGACAATTGAGAGTCATAATTACAAAGGCCACTAGAGGGCTTTGTCGTGTATGAAAGTTTTGTTTTTTTAATGTTTAAATGTATGACAGACCTTCATTTCTCAGTATTTGTATCTTTTTCATACACAGAATGAAAAGCACAGAAAACCTTCCACACAAGAAAGGAAAGAGAGCTACAGTTTTAGTTTTTCCTCTATTGTAGGAACATGTGACACTGTAAAAGACCCATGTGTGTGCTGCAGCACTGAAGCTGTCTCTATAATAAGCCTTTGTCGCTCAGTCCAAACTGTTTCACATAAGAAAAAAATGCATTTGACGGCCAGCAGTGCCCAGCTGGATGTGTGAAAGGAAACTTTCTGCATAAAGCTACCAAAGTTTTAAAATGGGGGATTCCCATAAAACTGCTGGCTCTATAATCCACGTTACAAAACACACAAAAAACCTTTGAATATCAAGTTGATATCTCTGTTTCAATCCACATTCTTCACTCAGTGTTTTAAGAATGATTCAAGTACAGTGCAGGGATTCAAAAATGTCAGTGTCATAGCTTGTTGGACTCCAAGATCCAGTATATTTAGCAACAGTAGACAACTGCTACTTATATGAAAAATATGTCTGTAAAAGTACATGATATTGATATTGGCATCTAAAAAAACCCTCTCTTTTATGCGTGCATTTAGTTTCTTCTGTTTTATGTTTCTGTGAAGAATATGTGAAGAATACTGTTTACTGGAAACAGTAAAATGAAATTCTGAAGAACTTGACCACAACACTGCCAATTAATACAAAAAAACTGGTAACCACCTATCATCAAATGCTACATCCTTGAAACAGATTTATGACAAAACCAAGGAAACAGGGATGTTGTCTTAACTGCAAACTGAAAAGTCTTGCGTGATGGTTTGGCTCTGTGTGCTGGTTTTTTTAGTCAAAGGGGAATGTGACCATTTCCTGCTGTTATGGCTTCATCATAGCTTTGTACTAAAAGCAGGCCCTCTTCCTGCTTCTCAATGATTACTGGACGGGAGGGAGAAACTGCCAGTGATAACCCAGGAAGAGCCAATCAGCAAGTCAGTGAATGCTTATAATAGAGGGTCCTAATCTCACAAAAGGGAGAAAAAAATGTCAGGCATGAGAAGATGATGCCAAAACCACACGATAACTAGTCAAGAGAAATAATGCTGATAAAATTTGAGGTTGGGTTGAATTATTTTAGCCATTTGTTGAAATTGTTGCTTCCTCTTGGGGTCAGCGATTTAGTGTGTTTAGGTCAATGCAGCATGTACACCAATAGGGGGAGATTTAAACCGGAGAGCCAATGGTTTCCTGAGTACATGGCTCTCTGTCAGCTTTTTTGTTGTTGTTTTCTGCCAATCTGTTGTTATTACAGATCATTGTTGTGCTGTTTTTGTATTTGCATTACATTTTAAGAAATCAGCAATCAATTCACAACTGCAATTGCCTGACAGTAGTTTTTTTTCTTTTTAATGCCAAGTCTGTTTAAAACTATTAAAAACTGATATATACAATACAAACATTTTGTCCAACACTTTCTTCTATAATGTAATAGCATGTGGATGGGTAACACTTTAACCCTATCATACTATTCAGGCCAAATTAGGCTCAATTTACACTACAATTCTAAGATTTTTCCTACAGTGACCCAGAATATATGAAAAAGGAAATTGTTTAATTCATGAAGACTCGTGGACCTTGAAGGTTCATTCTTGACCCTGACATTTATTCAACATCCACTTAATAAATCTTTCCTGGAGCCTTTAACTGCATCTTTTGACTGCCAGGAAGCAGCCAGAGACACATGCAGGACTCAGGAGCAGCAGGAACTGAAGAATAACTCTTTAGTCACAATGATGCAGGCAACGCAGAATGCAGACAGACAGAACTGAGCACAGCAGTACAGAACAAAACTGAATAAGGCATCCAACAAGACTGAACTCAAAATCAGGATTAAAATAAAAACTGAGAGCTTATTGTCTGGGGAAGACAAAGAAATCAGGGCAGGACTAACAAGACTGATGCAGGTCAGGTGTAGAGAGAATATCAGGCAGGGGGTACAGGAGGAAAAACTCAGAGCAAACAGGAAACTTTACACCCAGAAAACACAATGATGCATATAATATATATTGTGCTTGCAGTGAGCAAAACTGTAAGCACAGTCAGAGTAGTTATAAGCAATCACATGCTTCTATACTTCTCAAAACAAACAGATTAAAGCCCCAAAACAACAGTATATAATGATCTAGTTCTTCTCACATGGCACACTGGGGCTTTAATGCAAATTATTAAAATCTATAGAAATAAATGTTAACAAACTTGTTTTTTCACGACATATTGACAATGAGTTAATTCCAGTCATTGAGCAAACACCTGTCAGTCTCTGGATAACAACATCTGCTAAATGCCCTAAATGTAAACACAGAAGACGTGTAAAATGAACTACCTTGTGTATTAATTGCTGCATCATTGATGTTTAACTAGGTGTGTCAAACTCCTCAGTCACATTAGTATGACTAGTGTGAAAGCAAATTTCAATTTCAACTACAAGAACCTACTGCCACTCACCCCAGTTCAAGAAACTGGGAAAAAGTCAGAGAGCATCTGGTGGAGGGACACAAAGCCAGACTGGGACAGAACCATGGCAGTGGATTGAGCTAGCTTGTGATAGAGAGTGAAAAAGGAATACAAATGAATGAATAAATACTAAAATAATACATATAATACATATTTAGAACTGTGTTGTGTTGTTAGTCATTAATTTTCTGTTCATACACTGTCATAACTGTTGAAAAATACAGCAATAAACCAGGTGGGGAGTTCCAGTCCTCTGAAATGATGCCAACGCGGAAGTGACTTAAAACTGCATTCTATCAAAAGGCCACCAGGGGGCGACCGTTTTGGTGTCAAAAGGACTTCCGTCTCTATACAAGTCAATGGAGAATTCACAAACTTCTCACTTGATTTCTAACCTCAGTAAACGTTTTCAAAATGTGTTTATCGTCTCAATCGCTAGTTTAAAGCCTTGTTCAATGCAGTATGATGTTCATTTGTGAAATTTTGGCCTCCCTAATTTTATATTTGACGATAAAGCAGGGTATGCATTGGGGCGTGGCTACGTCGTGATTGACAGGTTGATTGGTTCACAGGTTCAGGAGGGCGCCTCTTGCCCCTCCTGATGCCCATATAAGTAGAATCCGTGTTTTTTTTTTTTACCCGGCATGCACCTGAAATTTTCAAGATCTGCGCAGATCCGAAACTATTCTCTTCCAAGCAGCAGTCCACTAACCAATGGGTGACGTCACAGATGTTACGTTAATTTGTATATACAGTCTATGCAATAAACACTTCAAAATGTCTTTATATCTGCTTACAACTATATCATAGTGTGTTACAAACTATTCACCAAATGTTAAGTGTTAGAAGAGTTAAGTGGACGTATGAGTGGTGCCTTTTTAATCAATTGTTATTGTTCACCGTGTTATCTTTGCTTATCCGTGTTTAAGTGCACCTGAACAGGTAAGTTGTAGTAAAAGGTGACATTGTTCTGTGTCCTCACATGTTTGACTATTAAACTAAATGGAGCAAACAGGATGTGATGACAAACATGCACATAATGAACAATAAGAGTTCAATATCAACTCAGCACAGTTTTTATTCCATTATCATCAAGTTTTATGTGAGTCTGCAGCACATGCACAGCAAATACCAAAATGTACATTTAACAGAAACAATCAACAAATCCTCTTAAATAAGACCAGAAAATGTAGACTGACACAAAAGCTTATTAAACATATCCCTCTATATTCACCAAGACACCAAAGATAATTCATCAATACATAATCAATCATAACTGTAAAAATCTTTAAACAAAAGGTAATACTATTTCAATGAGCAGTGTAATATCCAAAAACCTAAAAATTATATTTTAGTACTGATTCAATACAATATTTTTGAACATTTTCATGATTTCACATGATTGTTTTACACATTTTTATTCGATCCTCAAGTTTGTTCCATAAATTCAGCAGAAAAACAGAAACACATCTGTTTTTCAAACCTTTTAAGGATCTGGTTGTCTTAAATATATTGGCCTTCTCTTCAAACATGTTTTGTACATTTTTGTGTGTCAGCTTGTAAGAATATCTCAGCAATTTTATAGTCTGCAATATTATCAGATTTCAATATCTGTAATTTTATAAACAGAGGTTTTGAGGGTTCTTGATAAGAACATCAGTTGATCATTCTTATGGCTATCAAAACAATTTGATTAGTTGATGAGTTTTACATTTCCAGAAACCTCAATAAGTGACATATGGAACAAAATTTGATGTTAATAGTTTAGATTTCACAATATTTCTGTGTGGTTTCCAGCAAAGCATGTGATCAATAATGATACCCATAAAATGTTTTTTTATTTACTCTTTAAAATTTCAAAGATCTATTTCCAAAATGAAATATCCACCTTTGAGAAATTTCACATGTATTTTACCAAAGTGAGAGAAATTCAAATATTAAATAGACTTTCAGGTAATTGCTATTGAATTGCTGGTGAATATTTTAGGAGCCATGCTTTTTGCATATATTACCACCTCAATTTGCCACAATTTGCTCTGGTAAAGAATGTAAACTCAGGCCAGAACCAAAAAAGTGAAGATCAAACATTCAAACCGGTTGATCGTGTGCTGTTCAGGATTTTGATACACACCAGTTTGTTTGCACTGGGTGTTATCCAAGATAAAATGGGAGGGATTTAATGTTAACATACGGTACATGGGAAGATAACTGCAGGAATTGACTGTGCTGAAGCCAAACCTTTGTTGTGTTTTTTTCTCTCTCTTTCTTCTGGGATTAAAAGACTCCACGGTTCTTGTTGTTTTGGGGGAAGTTACACCCACTTGGGGATTGAATTCATAGCCAGCTTTCTTCTTTGATCATTTTAAAACGTCTTCAAAAAACAGATATAAAATGTTGTTTGTTTGTATTTTCATCTCTTCATTTTGTAAGTGAATAAAATGTGAAATGAAGGTAATCATCAATGTAAAGCCATGAAAGGCACAAATAGGAGGTCAGTTAGTGTTTAATGTGAGTCATACTCAGTGATGTAACTGTCACATCCTGTCTGTGGTTTCTGTTACGTTTTAGTTGAATTATCCTTATTTTGAAAAATGTTCTCCTGTGTGTGTGTGTGTGTGTGTGTGTGTGTGTGTGCGTGCGTGCGTGCGTGCGTGTGTGTGTGTGTGGTTTGTTTTTCACTTCCTGTGTTTTCCTGCCTTAGTTGAGTTCCTCATGTGTTTCACCTGTGTCCAGTTTGTAATCTCCCCTTGTGTATATAGGTTTTGGTTTTTGGTTCAGTCACTGTTCGATCCTCTGTGTTGGTTTGCATCTGTTTATTCTCATCCTGTTTTGGTTCAGTTTACCCTAGTTTATTCGAGTCTTGTCCTGCTACCTTTTGTACTTCTCTGCCACTTTTTGTTTTGCCTTCTCAGCCCAAAATAAAGTACTTTTTTCAGCCTGTGCCCTATGCAGAATGACTTATGTGCAGAGTTTGTTTTCACATTCATGTGCTGAATGGGGAAATCTGAGTTTAATGAGCATGATTTGTGACATCACAACCAATTTGGAGCCAGTCATGGTCCAGTATGCAACTTTAACAAGTGTGCTCTGGACACTTGAAGCCTCCAGTCTGCAAACACTGAGAATGAAGTAGTTCAACTTTCAAATAAAAAATCTTTATGCATATTTATAAATTCTGGATTTTTTTAAAGAGGGGAGAAGGAGTAGCTGTCTTTTTACGGATATTGTTTACCAGTTAACTAAACTTTTTGTGGATAAACCACATGAGATACAAATTATTATTCCAAGCAGTATTTTATATGTCTTAAAAGTTGTCTGGATTTTACATCCATGTTTACTATCTTGCAGTCTTTTTCTTTGTCTTTGCTGGAGCATCGTTGCGTGTCTTTCTTCTGAACTAGTTTAAAACCAATGTCAGGGCTGTGCATCAAGCCACCCATGAGCAGTGCACATGCACCCTTCCGACAAACAAAACTGGAACCCACACATAAAAGACTGCTGAAAGTCCTCATGATGTCATTTAATATTGCAGGAAAAACATAAAGACAAACAAAAAAACAAGGAAAACACATCTGAATGAGTTGGTAATCCCCTTTGACACAGAAGTGTAATGTGTGATGTTGTGAAGTAAACATTGTGGTGAACATGTTGGACTGTTTGCCACACTGACAGCAACTAGTGGCAACATCGGTCTGTTGGTGCACCACTTTGGTCCAGACTGAAATATCTCAACAACTATTGAATGGATTCCCATGAAATTTGCTAAAGATATCCCAAATCCC